>NC_059430.1:131588026-131828026 GCF_021028975.2 Sphaerodactylus townsendi | reverse complement strand
AGGTTGTGATCTGTTTTGCAGGGAGGGGATGGAACCAAGGAGGGAGGGTTACTCCTGATGAAAGTACACAGCCCGGAAACCACACAGCACCAAAGTACACAGAATCTGTGCACGCGCACTGCACTCTCTGCGCCTGCCAAGCGTGATTTTGGGTCTGCGGTGAAAGATGTTCCCAGATGTCTGCTTGTTTTCCCTGCCTTGTCCAGTTTCATCATCACACCAGTGACTGAACAGTTCACAGTTTGGCAACATTCATTTTACTGGTTGTGGTGGGTTTTCCAGGCTGTGTGGCCGTGGTCTGGTGGATCTTGTTCCTAACGTTTCGCCTGCATCTGTAGCTGGCATCTTCAGAGGCAAGTCACAGAGAAAAGTCTGTTTCTCACTGTGTCTAAGTGAGAAGGGAAAGTTTAGTGTGTTTTGCCTCCCTTGGCAATTTTGCTGTTACTCCCACCAGAGTTCCCGTGGAAGACATCATTGCCAACGTAGAATCAGCCATCCGGCATCTTCCAGAAGAGCAAGCAGAGGAATTAAGAGGAGAAACAGCAAGAATATTGCAAAAAGCAAAACTTCCCCCCAGTAATATTACACGAAAGGAAAGAAATGCTATTAAGAATCTCAGCTCAGATCCAGAAATCATCATACTTCCAGCAGACAAGGGAAATGCAACAGGAATCATGAAGACTGAACAATATAAAGAAAAAATCAGAGAACTCCTGGATCCCACAACATACAAAAAACTGAAATGAGACCCAACCAAGAACATCACTCGCCAAACCATCACATTGATTAAGAGCTCCTCCATTCAACCAGACACACTCCAACGACCCTGCAAGTCAGAAGCTCTTCCACCCCGGTTATATGGACTCCCCAAAATCCACAAGGAATCCATCCCACTCAGACCAGAGTGCGATTGGTTCCTCCACATATGAACTGGCAAAATTCTTGACTTCACAGTTACAAAGCCACATTGGACACACAGTTACAAAGCCACATTGGACACACATTAAAGACTCAGCCCACTTCATCGAGAAAATTAGCCATCTCCATCTCAACCCTAACGACAGACTTATCAGCTTTGATGTTGTCTCACTGTTCACCAAAGTTCCAGTGAAAGACACACTTGCACTCATCGGCCAGATGTTTCCAGATGACATCACAGCTTTATTTCAACACTGCCTGACAACCAGCTACTTCCAATGGGACAATGATTATTATGAGCAGACCGATGGCGTGGCCATGGGAAGCCCCCTCAGCCCAGTGATAGCCAATTTTTACATGGAACATTTTGAGAAACAAGCCCTCAAAACAGCACCCAGGAAACCTGCAACTTGGTTCTGATTTGTGGATGATACTTTTACAATCTGGAGCCATGGTGAGGAGGAACTGCTGAATTTTCTGAACCACCTTAACAGCATCCACCCAAACATCCAATTTACCATGGAAACTGAAAAAAGAAGGAAAACTGCCTTTTTTAGATGTCTTGGTCTTTCACAGACCCAACCACCAATTGGGCCACACAGTATACAGAAAACCGACACACACAGACAGGTATCTACATAAAAACTCCAATCATCATCCACAACAGAAAAGGGGCATAATCAAAACTCTGACAGATCGTGCAAAACGAATCTGTGAATCTCATCTCCTCCCGGATGAAATCAACCATCTAGACTGGGCTCTGCAGGCTAATGGCTACTCCACAACAGAAATCAGAAGAGCTTTAAGACCAAGAGAAACCCAGAGGACTGAGGAGAAACAGCCCACCACAGGAAAAATATTTCTACCATACATCAAGGGAATCACAGATCAAATAGGGAAACTGATGAAAAAGCATTACCTACAAACCATCTTCAAACTCACCAGGAAAATACAGCAGATGCTACGCTCAGCAAAGGACAAGAGAGACCCCCTCACTTCTGCAGGAGTCTGTTGCATACCCTGTAGCTGTGGAAAGGTCTACATAGGAACCACAAAACACAGTATTCAGACCCGTATTAAGGAACACGAAAGACACTGTCGACTTAACCATCCTGAAAAATCTGCAGTTGCAGAACATGTGTTAAACAAAACTGGACATAATATTTTATTTGAGAACACTGAAATTTTGGACAATTCAGATGCCTACTATGTCAGACTGCACAGGGAGGCCATTGAAATTCACAAACACCACGACAACTTCAACAAGAAAGAAGAGACTTTGAAGATTAGAAGGGCCTGGCTCCCAGTACTTAAAAAATGGATTGATAACCCCACCCGCAATACAGTGCACTCAACCACACCTTTGCATAGCAAGTTTCACCCAAACAGTTAATGATTGGTTCCCCACCCTGGGACATGGACAATATACCCCACTAAACTTTCCCTTCTCACTTAGACACAGTGAGAAACAGACTTTTCTCTGTGATACACCTCTGAAGATGCCAGCCACAGATGCAGGCGAAACATTAGGAACAAAATCCACCAGACCACGGCCACACAGCCCGGAAAACCCACCACAACCAGTTGAATCTGGCCGTGAAAGCCTTCAACAATACATTCATTTTAGTTTTTCATTTGCTTAGGTTAGTGCATTGACGTGTATTCCAGGTGTGAAATATCCCAGTGGCGAGTGGAGAGAAAGAATGCAAAGGGCTGGGGGTGGGGGAGCCAACTAGTGGAGTCGCAGCCCTCCCTCAGGTACCTAGGCCCAGTCTTCCGGGATTGTTTTTGCAGCGCTTACATTATAGGGGAAGACGGCGGGTTTCTCGAAAAGGAAATGCTTTCAGCTTTGGAATTTGCTGAGGCTGTAACTTGAGCAAGACCCGATGTGGTGGGCTTAGAGAAGGGGGGTGCCAAGTGGTTTGGAGGGGCCGGGGGAGAGGCCAGGTGTCCACACAAGTCTTTGGCCTGGGTTTTGCTTCTGAAAGCAGCCACGGAGCACAGGGGTCATAGGACAGAGCGGAGATTCAACTCTTTGTTCTGCTTTTCTAATCAAAGAGTGCAGTGAACCTGGCCGCTTGCAAAGCCAGAAGGAGGAAAAGTTCACGTCCCTTGAATTCTCCATCACACTAGTACAGCTGTTTCCTGGCGATCTCCTGAAATTACAAATGATTTCTAAACTACCAAGATCACTTTCCCTGGAAGGGGTGGGCTCTGTGGCATTATAGCAAATGAGCTCTGCCCCCTCCCCAACCCCCCCCCCTCTCCATTAGCTCCATCCCCAAATCTT
Organism: Sphaerodactylus townsendi; assembly: GCF_021028975.2. Taxonomy (NCBI): domain Eukaryota; kingdom Metazoa; phylum Chordata; class Lepidosauria; order Squamata; family Sphaerodactylidae; genus Sphaerodactylus; species Sphaerodactylus townsendi. The sequence goes on along the minus strand of NC_059430.1, from coordinate 131,824,818 downwards.
CAGCTATTTCACAACCTGGAGTTGGCAATCCAGTCTTACACTGCTTCTTGACTGCAGGGTAGGATTTAATTTGGGACATGTTTTAAGTGCCAGGATTCAGACCTAGGGTGAAGAGCATCTCTGCGCATGCACAGAGTGGGTTGCATCCCATGGATCCTTTCACCAAGGATGGATACACTGGATCCAACACAGTGTTCTTTCTTGTTAGCTGGATCCCAGATGCTCGGCTGCTGCAGATCCTCAGTCTGAATACTGTCATCTGGAACGTGTGGAAAGAAAGGAAAAACCCCAGTTGCGTTGCGAAAGCAGCACAACAGCAGACCCACTTGTGCCGAAATAGAAGAGATTTATTAGTGCCTGAAACTCTCTTCCGCACTGGGCAGAGCTGAGCTAAGTGTTTGGAGGATTTGGGGCTGGTTCACTCATGAGTCCTGCAGACATAGCCCCAAGCAATTGTCACACACACCCAGGAAAAGCCCACAGCCATTGGTAGAATTTATGTTAAGCAATTCCCTCCTAGTTTAGGGAGAAATCTACAAAGAATAACTTAATCTCCGCCTTACTAAAATATATATCCCAAATTCGTAAGTTTCAAAAACAAAGTATTTACAGCCAGAGACAGGGCGGAACGTTCAGGTGAATATGCATAAGAGCCAGCAGCCAAACGCCTGCGTTATCACAAGGACAACTATCCGGAGGTGTTTCCTGACCAAAGATAAGACCTGGATGTCTCAGAGGAAGGAGCTTAACGGACCTTTGATGGCCCTTGATGGCCCTTACTGTATAATTCAATCCATGATGCAGCCTCCAAAATTTTTCTATAAGAACTTGGGTGTTTTTCTGTGTTCTGGACGCTTTCTGCCAGGCGTGGCCTTGCGCCTTACCTGTGTGCCAGTGTACCATTCAGATGCGGTTTCTCTAGCAAAGTGCTGTTAACAGGGATTCTCTGGTGTCACAGTAAAGAAACCTTTTGAAGAATCTTGTCTGCCGAGCCTTTCTATTTGCTGCCAAGAAGAAATCACTGAAATCACTATTAAAAGTTGCCCAGGCAGCGGGTAACAATAGCAGTGCCAGGGAGCAACAACGTGGCTTCCGTGTCTGGCTTGTAGGATTTCTGGAGGCAATCAGCTGTCCTCTGTGTGGAACAGGATGCAGGACTAGGTAGTCTGATCCAGCTCATCTAGCCTTGAGTATAGGAAGAAGAAGAAGAGTTTGGATTTACATCCCCTCTTCCTCTCTTGTAAGGAGACTCAAAGGGGCTGACAATCTCCTTTCCCTTCCCCCCCACAACAAACACCCTGCGAGGTGGGTGGGGCTGAGAGAGCTCCGAAGAACTGTGACTAGCCCAAGGTCACCCAGCAGGCCTGTGCTGGAGTGCACGGGTTAATCTGAATTCCCCGGATAAGCCTCCACAGCTCAAGTGGCAGAGCAGGGAATCAAACCTGGGTTCTCCAGATCAGAGTGCACCTGCTCTTAACCATGCTGGCGCTCCACGCTCCCTGCTCCCCTGCAAAACAGTCTCAGCTACCCCAGTCTTTCTACAGCTAGCCGTCCTGTGAGCACTTGTCAACTTCCAGATGGTAGCTGGAGATCTCCTGGGATTACAACTGATCTCCAGGTGATAGAGATCAGTTCACCTAGAGCAGGGGTCTTCAAACTATGGTCCTCCAGATGTTCATGGACTACAATTCCCATCAGCCCCTGCCAGAATGGCTAAGTGGCAGGGCTGATGGGAATTGTAGTTCATGAACATCTGGAGGGCCATAGTTTGAAGACCCCTGACCTAGAGAAAATGGCCTCTGTGGAAGGAGGACTCTAGAACCAGGGTGGCGAACCTTTGGCCATAACATCTGGAGTGCCAAAGGTTCGCCACCACTGCTCTAGAACATTACACCCATTGAAGTCCCTCCCTGCAAAAAGCAGCTGGCTGAAAAAGTAGCCTGGTGGGAACTACACTTCCCAGGAGACCTTGCGAGCCCCAACTCCTGCAGAGGCCTGGGGGAGGGGCTCACAAGGTTTCCTGGGAAGTGTAGTTCCCACCAGGCTACTTTTGTTGCAGCCAGCTGAATTCAGGTAAGTGGGGGAGGCACGGGGGTGGGGTGCCGAGGCCCAGACAGTTCTGGGAAGGAGGAGGGGCTTGGCTGGGCCTCAGTGCAACGTGCACCTCCCACATGACTCCCACGGGGGCGCCAAGGGCGTTTGTCACCAGATGTCCCTGTGGCAGCTACGCCACTGCCTCGCCCTCCTCAGATTCCAGCCCCCAAATCTCCAAGTATTTCCCAACCCAGAGTTGGCAACCCGACCTGTGAGTTAGGCTGGTGTTCTGAAACGGGCAGGTAAGCAAAGGGGCAGTTAAGTGCTGGCAAAGAGATGCATGGAATCTTCTTGCGGACATTGTCAATACTGACAGTGTGTTGTTGTGTTTCCTCTCTCTGAGCAGTGAGCTGCTGGAAGATTTGGAAAGAAACGCCAGCGCTTGTGCGATTGCAGAATGCTTTGTTCAAAGAGTAAGTGCCTTTTTCAACCCCTGCCACTGGCATCGGAGAGTTAAAAATGGAAGAGACTAGGGCCATCAAGTCCAATCCCCTGCCATGCCCAAATACACAACCAAAGCACTCCTGACAGATGGCCATCCAGCCCCTGTTTTAAAAACCTTCAAAGAAAGAGACTCCACCACCCTCTGAGGCAGCGTATTCCACTGTAGGGCAGCCCTTACTGTCAGGAAGTTCTTCCTAATGTTTAGGTCAGTGGTGGCGAACCTATGGCACAGGTGCCAGAGGTGGCACTCAGAGCCCTCTGTGTGGGCACGTGCAAACACATTCCCTCCCCCCCACACACACACATCTAGGCTGGCCTGGGCTGCTGGGCTCGATTATTAGCAGCAAACCTAAGACCTAGTTTTGGGGAAGCAGTGTAGGTAACCTTGCTAAGTGCTGTTAAACCCCACTGGTTTTCATGTGAAGAACTAAAGCACAGTCCTTTACCTGGGAGTAAGCTCGGTTGCTGGCAATGGGGCTTGCTTCTGAGTAAACCCTCCTAGGGTCGTGATTCACCCGTTCGAAGAGTTGCATGGTTGCTTCAAAGCAAAGCCAACAACTACCACCAAGCTTTCTCCCGAGTAACGCACGCCTCAGAGCCAACCGTTTTTTCTAAACTAAAACCTCAGCATTCAGGTTAAATTGCCGTGTTGGCCCTTTGCGATAAATAAGTGGGTTTGGGTTGCAATTTGGGCACTTGGTCTCAAAAAGGTTCGCCATCACTGGTTTAGGTAGAACTTCTGTTCCTGTGCCTTTGAATCCATTTCTCCTCGTCTTAGCTTCTGGAGCAGCAGGTTGTTTGGGTTGTTCCTCACTCCTAAATGTACGGACCCCAGAGCAGTCTGGTGGAGTGAGTTCAGAGAAACGCCTTTCTCCTGGAGCCAAAAGCATGCTAGGCCAAGTAAACTGTAGTGTTGTCGGAAAGAGGAACGATGCCCTGCTCAGTGAAGCTGCAATGCCTCCACTTAGAGAAATTGCATGCCCTTCAATGCACTTCAATGCTGTTCAATGAACTCTTGCAGAGTGAAGAATTTGATATCTACACCTTGTACTGCATGAACTACCCTAAGTAAGTAGAAATTCCCTGACCGCACCTTCATAATGCATTTTCAACAACACCCCCGCCCCCCGCCCGGATGGAGAAGCACCCCCCCGACATGTCGCCCCTTTCTTCTGTCTGCTATGTTTTATCCCACACTTCTCCAAAGGCTGCTGATCCGCCCTTCTCCGTTTTATCCTCACAACCCCCCCCCCCACACACACACACACCCATACCCTTGCAGAGTAGACAAGGCTGAGAACGCCTGACTGGCTCAAGGCTGCCCATCCAGTTTCACGGCAGCGTGAGAATTCAAACTCAGGTCTCCCAGAGGATGGGTTGACAGGAGAGAGCCAGCAGGGTGCCGTGCGTCAGACTGTCAGATCTGGGAGACTGAGACCCAAATCCCACCTCTGCCATCGAAGCCTCCTGGGCGGGGGCCACTCACACAGTCTGAGCCTGACCTACCTCGCAGTGGGGGTGAAAAGGAAAATGACATAGCTCACTTTGGGACCCCATCGGGGAGAAAGGGGGATGGAAATGAAGTGAATCCAGGCCTTCCCCGAGCCCACTTGCTCCTCTGCAATCTCCCTTTCCCCATCTCTGCCAGACCATGATACCTCCCCTGTTCACAGCTTCTTTCTCTCAAGGAGACCATGAGCCTCTCTCTGGGCAAATCTCTGGTCTGTGTTTCCTTTATTCTTCGTAACAAATCGCACTAAGTAGTGTGATGGTACCATCTTCCTGTTTAGCAGCAGGGGGGGTTTTGGGTGGGGGGGGTGCAGTTTGGCACACATCCTTCTTAATAGATCAAACTATATGAATCTACTGAGCAAGAACATTCCTGAGGACTAGAAACTTGCCTGCTTTTTCCTAAAAGCCAGACACCGGCTGCTAAGCAAAATCCATGGGGTGAGTTGGGGGCGTGCACATGTTGTGGGTTTCCTTTCCCCTCTGTGGTCCCATTCTTCCCTGTCCCGCTGCCTCCATCACACAGATCCTTCAAGAAAATCACCCCTGTTTCCCTCTCTCCTCCCCAGCTGTGTCTCTGTGCTGCGGGAGTGCATGGAGAATGACTTGCTGGTCAGGTTCTTCCGCGAGAGGCAAGCCACGCTCTCCCATTCGCTGCCGCTGGAGACCTACTTGCTGAAGCCGGTCCAGAGGATCCTCAAGTATCATCTCCTTCTGCAGGTCAGCTCCTTTGCCTACACCGTCTCTCCAGCTCAGAGCTGGCAACTCTGCAGATTGGGCAGTCCCAGCTTGGCTGAATCTCATCTCTGTGAAACAAGAATATATTGGTGTAAACCTTGGCCTGGACGGCTCAGGCTAGCCTAATCTCATCAGATTTTAGAAGCTAAACAGGGTCGATCTTGGGTTAGGGTTAGGGTTAGGGCAGTCCCAGCCTGGCTGAATCTCATACCTGTGAAACAAGAATATATTGGCGTAAACCTTGGCCTGGATGGGTCAGGCTAGCCTAATCTCATCAGATTTTAGAAGCTAAACAGGGTCAATCTTCGGTTAGGGTTAGGGTTAGGGCAGTCCCAGCCTGGCTGAATCTCATACCTGTGAAACAAGAATATATTGGTGTAAACCTTGGCCTGAATGGGTCAGGCTAGCCTAATCTCATCAGATTTTAGAAGCTAAACAGGGTCAATCTTCGGTTAGGGTTAGGGTTAGGGTTAGGGTTAGGGCAGTCCCAGCCTGGCTGAATCTCATACCTGTGAAACAAGAATATATTGGTGTAAACCTTGGCCTGAATGGGTCAGGCTAGCCTAATCTCATCAGATTTTAGAAGCTAAACAGGGTCAATCTTCGGTTAGGGTTAGGGTTAGGGCAGTCCCAGCCTGGCTGAATCTCATACCTGTGAAACAAGAATATATCGGTGTGAACCTTGGCCTGGATGGCTCAGGCTAGCCTAATCTCATCAGATTTTAGAAGCTAAGCAGGGTCGATCTTGGGTTAGGGATAGGGTTAGGGTTAGGGTTAGGATGGGAGACAACCAAAGAAGTCCAGGGTTGCTATGCAGAGCTAGACAATGGCAAACTGTTCATCTCTCGCCTTGAAAACCCTATGAGGTTGTCCTCAGTTGGTTCTGACAACCACCACATCTTTGCAATTTTATTCTGAAGCCGCTGTTTATTTTTCTCTGCCTGGTTTATTTTTTATTAATTTTATTCTATTCTAAAATGTATGGCTTTATTGTGCTGCAGCCAGTCAGTTTTGAAGAGGCAGGACATGGACGATTTGAACAAATAAATGTGGCTGATCTCCTGCTCCGCCCCCGTTCTCTCTCTGCAGGAGCTGGCAAAACACTACGAGAAGAGCAGCCCTGGTTACGAGGCCGTGGAAGAGGCCAGCATCACCATGACCGCCGTGGCTTGGTACATCAATGACATGAAACGCAAGCAGGAGCACGCCACCCGGCTGAAGGTACGGGGCTGGGATCACGCGGCGTCCTCCAGAAGAGCAGAACAGGGCTCTAGATCGACGCCAATTCTACACCTGTGGCCCAAATGCAAAAAATTTTAAATGCATATTGGTGGGGGGGGGGCCTTGGGGGGTTTGAATCTCCTTCACCACAAATCCTTTCAGCACCATCTTGAGCTTCTGAGGCTTCACCCAACCATGACCACGAAGCAGTGGCGTAGAGGGGGGGGGAAATGGCGCTTGGGGCAAAATGGTGCCCGGCCGCCCTTACTTTAATTCAGCTGGCTGCAAAGAGCAGCTGGCTGAAAAAGCAGCGTGGTGGGAACTACATTTCCCAGGAGACCTTGCGATCCCCCACTCTTGCAGAGGCCTCCCTGGGGGCGGGGCTCGCAAGGTCTCCTGGGAAGTGTAGTTCCCCCCCCGTGCGCTCCCCCCACTTACCTTAGTTCAGCCAGCTGAAAAAGCAGCGTGGTGGGAACTACATTTCCCAGGAGACCTTGCGATCCCCAACTCTTGCAGAGGCCTCTCTGAGGGGGGGCTCGCAAGGTCTCCTGGGAAATGTAGTTCCCACCACGCTGCTTTTGCAGCCGGCTGAACTAAGGTAAGTGAGGAGGGGCACGCGGGGGGAACTACACTTCCCAGGAGACCTTGCAAGCCCCGACTCCTGCAGAGGCCTCCCTGGGGGGTGGTTGGGAAGGGGGCGTTTTTGGTTTCTGCTCCTGCCGCAGCAGAGGCTGCTCCGAGCTGGCAGGGTGGGGCAAGGGGGGGAGGGGGTGTGGGGGTGAATTTCCGCCCCCACATGACCCCAATGGCACGCGCCCAGGGCACAGCACCCCTCCGCCCCATTGCAGCTGCGTGACTGCCATGAGGACAGCCTTCTGTTGCATTGGGCTTGACCGTCCCCTCAGCTGTCAGGTCACCGGGTGACCCACCCTGTCTTATGTGGATGGTAATATTGGCTTCTCTTATGGGGTTGTTGTGGAGGTTATGGTAGTAAAATGTATGCCCAGCACTTTGGAAAGTGCTCAGTGGCGTCATCTAGTGGCATGCTTAGATTGCAGTCCTTCAAAAATGCGGAATGTCCTTTATATTCAGTCACCGAACCTCTGCTTGGAACCTCTGCTTTTTGCTGTGCATCTTTTGGTGAACCTGTAGAGGAAGAGAAATGGTGCGTCCTTCTTAATGTTGTCGTTATTGTTGTTAAGAAGAACAGCACAACAACCCCGTTGTGATTTGTACCTTTTAAAACCCTTTCTTCCAAGGAGCTCAAAGCAGCACAGCTCACATCTTCGCAACAACCCTGTGAGGTAGATCAAGCTGAGAGACTGGCCCAAGTTTTCCCAGCAGCCTTTCATGGCAAAGAAGGGGTTTGAACCAGATCCTCTTTTGCCACCCGAATTGCTATATTATCACATACTTTTATGTCATTATACGGAGCACTTAGTGAAGAGCAGACCCAAGAGAGGTTCTCTGCAGCCGGAAACGGCTGTGCTTCCCAGAGCCCCTCTTTCCCCTGTGCCCTGCGGGGTGTCTCTCATCTTCCATAACCTCCTCTACCCCTCTGCCCTGCGCAGGAGATCCAGCAGCTGCTGGTGGGCTGGACGGGCCCAGAGCTTGGGGCCTTCGGGGAGCTGGTGCTGGAAGGGCAGTTCCGGGTGCCGCGAGCCCGCAAGGAGCGCGTCTTCTTCCTGCTCAGCAAGGTGATCCTGATTGCAAAGCGGCGCGGAGAAGCCTTCGTCTACAAAAGCCACATCTTTGTAAGAGAGCCAGTCTATTTGGTGGGGAGCAGTGGCGGGATTCAAATACTTTAACAACTGGAACTCAACCTCCGTGGGTGGTGGCCCTGGGGGGAGGCGGGGCCACAGGCTGCGGTTTGCAGCGGGCTGCTTCCGCCTCCTCCTCGATCTCCCATCGGCGGGATTAAGGAGGCGACGGAAGCAGCCCCGGCTGCTGTGGGCCCCCCCCCCCCCCCGCTTGAGTGGGGCATGGGGGGGCGCGGGGTCCAGGGGGTGCAGTGGTGGTTTTAGCTACCAGTTCTACTGAACCGGTGCGAACCAGCTGAATCCCACCACTGGTGGGGAGAGAAGGGGAACCAGAGTTTAGGGGCCTGCCCAGCTGTGGAATGGTGGGCAGGTGGGAGAGGAGATGGAGCCGGAGCCTGAGAAGGGGGCAGGAAAGGGTTTCTGTTGCTCATAAGGCACAAAACACACACACACACAACTTCTGTTGAGGAATTTGGAGCCTGGGTTTGTGTGGACCCTCACAGGAGCTCCCAGGAATTGTATAAGCTGTCTTGGCTGGATCCTGACCTGCGTGGCCCAGGCAAGCCCCATCTTGTCAGATCTCAGAAGCTGAGCAGGGTTGGAGCCGAGTCAGTACTTGGCTGGGAGGCCACCAAGGAAGTCCAGGGTGGCTACACAGAGACCCTTTCTGCGCGGGCCAATAAAAGGGGGGGAAGGGCGGGTTACATGAACCCACCTTCACCCCGGCCCCTTCGCACGGTTGGCTGTCCCGTGGCCAGGGTGCACAACTTCGCATGGAGGCGCGGGGTTTTTGTCTTTTTCTTTGCCCTTTACTTGTGTCCCAGCCTGCTTGTGAAGGACCGACACCCCCGACACCGCCCCCGGGCCACATTACGGCCCATTTCCCCTGCATGACCCTGCAGATCGGAGCTGGGGAAGAGGTTTTTGAGAATGACATCATGTGCAATTCTCATGTTTTAATGCGGTTCACAGCCGCAGCTGTTCGCTCAGCCGTAGCTGTCAGGTGCATTAAAACAAAATAATCACATATAACGCGATTCTTGTTTAACCCGCCCTGCGGCCAGTAGCACAGGTGAGGGTTAGGGGCGGGAACCGTGCAAAGTGCCCACTCAGGCGGAAGGTGTTCAGTCTGGCCAACGCTATCGCCTATTACAATTCTATCCCGTCCTTCCTGTGAGGACTGCATGCCTGGGTCTTGCCTCTGCCTTTTATTTTCACAACAACCCTGTGGGATAGGTTACACTGAGAAAAAGAGAGAGTGGCCACTTATGCTTTTCACAGGTGAGTCAAGTTTTGAACCCAGGTTTTCTCAGTCCTGGTCCGCTCTGCCCCTAACCCAGTGGTGGCGAACCTATGGCACGGGTGCCAGAAGTGGCACTCAGAGCCCTCTCTGTGGGCACGCGCAAATAGAGTCCCCCCCCCCCCCCCCCCCCACATATCTAGACTGGCCTGGGCCGCTGGGCTCGATTATTAGCATTAAAGCTAAGACCTAGTTTTGGGGAAGCAGTGTAGGTAAGCTGTTAAGCGCTGTTAAACCCCACTGATTTTCATCCGAAAAACTAAAGCACAATCCTTTACCTGGGAGTAAGCTTGGTTGCTGGAAATGGGGCTTGCTTCTGAGTAAACCCTCCTAGGGTCGTGATTCACACGTTGGAAATGTTGCACAATTGCTTCTAAGCAAAGCCACCGACTACCACCAAGCTTACTCCCAAGTAACGCATGCCTCGGAGCCAACTGTTTTTTTCTAAACTAAAACCTCAGTATTTAGGTTAAATTGCTGTGTTGGCACTTTGCAATAAATAAGTGGGTTTTGGATTGCAATTTGGGCACTCGGTCTCAAAAAGGTTCGCTATCACTGCTCTAACCCCACACTATCTCATTTCACAAATGAAAACAGTACCTTATACAAATAACACAGCATGTTGAAAATGCTGTCAGAGTGCCTCTCTGAGCTCTGGAGTTTGCCTGGCGCCCTCCGAGGCAGTGCCAGAGCACAATATCAGATGGGCATCCGGCCCCACTGAACCTGTCTCTCACTCTTTCTCCTGGCTCCCCAGTGCTGCAACCTGGCTTTGCAGGAGAACATGAAGGACCCACTGAGCTTCCGGATCTCTGACCTCTCCATCCCCAAACAACAACACCTGGTTCAGGTGAGTCTTAGGAGAGTCAACACCAAGCTGGGGAATAGGGGACGCATAACACATCCCCTAATACATTGCCTAATGGAGTGTCCGATGACAAATCCCCAGCCAATGGGTGTGCAGGACTCACGACACACCCACCTGCCCCTAACCCAGGAGCCAGCCAATGGGTGTGAAGGACTCACGACACACCCACCTGCCCCTAACCCAGGAGCCTCCCCCGCCCCAACCAATATGAGCTGCTCTCCTGGAGGGAAAAAAGGGGAGCCCCCCCCGCCCTCCCCCCCCTTCTTGAGCCCATTTTATTTTACTTTGAAATGGTCTTTAGTGCTCGTCTAAACAATAGCTGTGCAGCACTTTGTTTGGGAATCAGACCCGTTATGGGGCAGTTCTATTAGGAAGAGGTTGAAGGCTCTTTAGCTGCAGTCCACCTTCCCCAGAGCCCCCCCTCTCCCAAGTACTGCCCCCTAAACAAGCCCCCTTCTGTTATCTGTGTGGTTGAGGGAAAAAAGCAGCAGAAAACTTCCTTCGTTTCTTGACCCGCAGCTCTTTTTGCTGTGTAGAGCTTCTTTCCTTCTCAGTTTATTTTAATCCTGCCTTTCACCTCAACGGGGACTCTGTGGTTTCCCTTGTTCACCTCTCCTTTGTTCTGTCCTTCCAACAGTCCTGTGAGGTGGGTTAGGCGGAGAGTTTGGGAGGCCTGAGGCCACCCAGAGAGCTTCAGGGCAGACAGGAGCTTTGAACCTGGGTCTCCAGTGTGGCGAACCTTTGGCACTCCAGATGTTATGGACTACAATTTCCATCAGCCCCTGCCAGCATGGCCAATAGAATGGCTGCTTGGGAGGGTAGACCCTAAGACAGTGTTTCCCAACCTTTTCGAGGTTGGCCATGCTGGCAGGGACTGATGGGAATTGTAGTCCCTAACATCTGGAGTGCCAAAGGTTTGCCACCACGGTCCTAGTCCAACCCTGAAACAGTGACAGCATTCTGGCTCTTTTCCAGCCCTGCGTTCATTTGCAGCTATGCTTTCCTTCCCCCCCCCCCCCCCCCCCCCATTGGCTGTTGAATGTAGTGTGCTGCAAGCCGTTCTTTCCAGCTGCAGGCTGCTTGGGATGTGCCGGCAAAAATGCAGGCTAGAAGAGGGGCATATTTGGGGGGACAGAAAAGGGTTCTGAGCCTCGTAATTCTCCTCACTTCAACTCTGAAATTTCAGTGCAAGTGCAGTTTTTTACACCTTTGGATCAGCAAACAGCCACCTTGCACTGAAGGCACCCGTGGGTTCCAAGCTGAAATAAGGATGGGCCTTTCTTTTTTTTTAACCAATTACTTTATGATGCGCTCCATTCACATTGGGCATTTGAGAATTCCATAATTAAAGATTTCCTGGCGCAGAGTTTGAAAATTATCCGTATTTTGAATGCATACCAAATTTGGGGCTCTTTCTGGAAAATGTTTGTCTTCTTTTTCCACCTGCTGGTGTCGTAGCCAGGCCCTCGGGAACCAGGGACAGTCCACACACAGGTCTTAGAGGTTCAGACATTTAATGTGCACAGAGCAAGGAATCCAGACAAGAAACAGTAACCCGCAAAGTGAACCACAACGTTGCTGCCACCAGCTAGCTCAGCTGCAGCCTCTCTTTTATAGCCAGCCTCCCATTCCCTTGTGCAAAACCTCTTGCAGCTGGGTTACTCCAGTCTGGCTCCTGTAAGGACTCTGCATCTACTCTAGCTCACCCCGTAGCGGCTAACCTGCTGCTGCGTCTCCTTTGCTGTAAGCTAGCACATAGTCTCCTCCTGCGTTGCTCCTGGGGCTCTGGAGGGGGGGGATGGGTGGGTGAGGGAGCTATCCAGGTCACCTCTGGCTCTGCATCAAGGGGCTCTTGCTGGGGAATCTCAGGGCTTGGACCTGGCTGTGGATGCCGGCCGGAGTGCTCCGCCTGAGCCCCGGGGACCTGGTCCTGCAGGGACTTCTGGCGGCTCAGTCTCTGCATCTACAGGTCGTGCCTGAGAATCTGTCCCCTCTCCTCTGTCTGAGTCTTCCTCCCGTGGGTTCCCATTCAGACCAGGCTGGGCCCCAACAGCTGGTTTTGCTGTCCTTTGAGAGAACGCGAGAGTCTTGTCAGCCTGGGGCGCAGGCACTTTGCTCTGCAAACACCCAGGGAAGCCACGTGGCACCGTGAGGAGTGGAGATGAGATGTGAATCGGTTCCTGTGTCCTGGACCAGTGAGATAACAGGAGAGGGTGACTGAAGCTCTTACCTTCTCTAATGCAGGTGAAAAACCAAGAAGAGAAGCGCCTGTGGATCCATTACCTGCGGCGGCTAATAGAGGAGAACCACCCGGCATCCATTCCTCAGAAGGTGAGTGGGGCGCTGCAGACAGGACGTTTGGTCACTGAAGGGGCACCCGGTGGCAAAAGGGAGTTAGATGTTTGTCCGTTACTGAAGAGGAGAGTGGCCGTCTTTTCCAAATAGTGATGACCCTTTGAAATCATTTTTCAATGAAAACAAAAATATCCATCAGAGCCACCATTTTCCAAGATGGCTGCCGGCTTCACCTTTTTGAGCGCTGCTCTGATCTGGAAGGCCCGAGCTGGCCTGACCTCATCCAGATCTCAGAAGCTAAGCAGGGTCAACCCTGGTTATTGCTTGGATGGGAGACCACCAAGGAAGTCTGTGTTCGCTACACAGAGGCCAGCAATGGCAAACCACCTCTGTCTCTTGCCTTGACCTGATGACGAATTCACAGCAGGAGGACCTTGCACTCCAGGGATTGCTAAAGCAATTATCAGCTCTGCCAGCATTGGCTACAGGGGCTCACATGCTGGCAGGGGCTGATGGGAATTGAAGTCCATAACATCTGGAGTGCCAAAGGTTCGCCACCACTGACCTAGGCTAGTCCCATCTTGTCAGAACCAGGAAGGGGGTCAGGTCTGAATAGTGTTTGGACGGGAGACCTCCAAGGAAGGCCAGGGCTGCTGTGTAGAGGCCGGCAGTGGCAAACCACCTCTGAACAACCTTTTGCCTTGAAAATTCCCTGGTTGTCACCTTAAGTCCACTGTACCGTGACAATACTTTCTACAGCCAAATCAGTGACACCTAGACATACAACTGATACAGCTTTAGTTTTTTTATTTTTAAAACGTACATCACTGATTATACAGGTCAGTGGATTCCATGACCGAACCTGAGCAGTCGCTTTAGCGCAGACCTGGGCATTATACGGCCCGTGGGCCACATCCGGCCCGCCGGATGACCCTGACTGGCCCCCCCCAGCTGCAGTTGGGAGCGGTAGGCTCTTTGAAAGCTCCCGCAGAAGCCGGGTTGCCTTGGCTGCCGGGCTTCAAGTGGGCTTTCAAAAGCCAGCCTGCCTTTGGTCCGGCCCTCCACAATATTTTCTGTTTCTTATGCGGCCCCATGGAAAAAATAATTGCCCACCTCTGCTTTAGCAGCTGATGGTTACAAAGCGTGCATACATTCTAAGGGGTTTCTTGCTCTTTCAGTGCTGCGTAGCCACTGAGCCGCTGCCGGGCCACCTCGAAGGGGCTGCTCAGCAGATGGTCTGATATTCCATCTCTGTTTCTTGTGCAGGCGAAACAAGTCCTGCTGGAGAACAGCTTCCAGAGTAAGTGACCCCGGCCCCCCTCCAGCTCCTTCCAGACATTGGGGTGGGTCTAACGGGTCAGCCCCAGACTGTATTTCTAGCACTCAAGCTGAGTTCTGTGCCTTCTGTCAGTTCAACCCATTTTTCTCTTCCCTGCAGACTCCCCAGATGTCTTCACAGAGTCCCCAAAGAAGCCAATGCCTTCCCCTCGGCTGGACGACTCCAAGGGTTGGACCCGTGGCAGGCGGCAGTCAGGTGAGACGGCAGGGCCAGCTGTAATGAGGGTTGCTGCAAGAAACCTTGCGAAAAGTCTTTGAGCACCTGATCGACTGAGGAACTCACTGCCACAAGATAAACTAGCAACCGCTGGTACAAACGGCTTTTGAAGTGGACTGGACATTGGGGAATGCTTATGGAACGTGCGCCTGAACCTGGGTGAATCGACATTCAACATTCAACACACTGAGTAGACTGGGGGGGAGAGGGTGGAAGGAGGGGGCCCATCATCTAGTCATGGCCCACCCACCATGCGGGGAGGGAGGGACGAGGGGGGAACGGGCCTGTCATCTGGTCATGGCCCACTCACCTTGGAGAGGAAGGGGGCTGTCATCTGTTCGTCATGGCCCACCCACCTAAGGGGGAGGGGGGCCCTGGGGCCTGGTATCTGGTCATGGCCCACCCACCTGGGAGGAGGGGGAGGGTGGGAGGCCCAGAGATCCCCAGCTGTTGCAGATATTGGATTGCAAATAAAAGTGATAAAAGTGTTGCAGGGAGTACCCTTGGCATCTCCAGATGCTGACTACACTTCCCACCAGCCCCCTGCCAGCATGGCCACTGGGCTGATGGGAATTGTAGTCCCCATGTGAACATCTTGGAGCAAAGGTTCGGGCTCACACCACTGGGATGTAAAAGCTACTTGCAGTAAAGCTTAAACAAGACCCATCCAAAGTTACGCAGGGGAGTGTTTTGCCCAACCAGAATCATGTTTAATGATGTAAACGGGGAGAGGCGGACATTCCAGAGCGCAGAGAATCTCCCTGGTGAGTTTGCAATTCACTCCAGACGACCAGGCCGATGCTGGCAGGGCATGCTCTCTATGGCAAAATCGGACTGCTAAGCGCCAGCGTCGCAGCACTGCAGAATCAATGGCTTTCCATTGCGCTGGGCAGCGCCTGGCTGTTCTCCACACCGAACGCCCTGCCCTCCCTATACTCCATGGTTGCTCTCCCCCCTTCTTCCAGAGCCTCCCCACACATGGCATAGTCTCCTCGAGGGCCTCAAGCGAAGCCGCCCCCGGCCCTGCTGCTGAGAAGAGAGTGGATCCCTCCCGCCGTGCCGCAGGCAGCCTCTGGTGGAGGCTGTGCCAGCACATGGCTTGTGCAATCCCAGGCGTGCAGGGCTGCTTTTCGCATGGCCCGTGACTGACATCCTTGTGAATTGTGCCACTGGCTCTGCAAAGGGCCACTAGAGGGCAGGGCAACCTCAGGAAATCTGGGCTCTCCCACCCACAGGCTGAGAAAAGCACTTTTCTTCCTCTCTGGCCCGTTATACACTGGGGCCAGTAACGTAGGTATAGATTTTTTTATGGGGTGGGTTCGGGGAGCTGTACACACCCTCACCTCCCACGCCTCCCCAAGCCCCCACCTCACCGCCTCAGTGCTTAGGTAAAGCAGTGCCTCCTGAGGCCAGGGCCAGCAGACTCGATAGGTTTTCAGCTGGCAGTCTCTTCCCTTCCCTCCGGGCAGAGGCGTAGCTAGGGAAAAATGGATCCCTGTGCAAAATCTGGATTTTGCACGCCCCTGACCCCCCCCCCCGCCCGCCTCCCCCCATGGGCAGCCATTGTGATGCTGGAATCCACCCCCAAACAGCATCACTTTCAATGGTGTTTAAATTGGAAGCCCAGATTCTCCTTTTAAATCCACCTTAAAGGGAGAATTTGGGGTCCCTAGTTAAACAACATTGAAAGTGATGCTGTTTTGGGGTGGATTCTTCCCCACCCTGGAACAGCATCACTTTCAATGTTTAAACTGGGGGCCTCAGGTTTTCCGCTCCTTCCACTCTCCCCGTGACCTTTGCAGACATTTCCAGGGGATCAATGGCCAGCTTTGTCAAAAAATCCCCCCAAAGAGCATCACAGAGATCATTCCATGCATAATGGGCCCCTTCCTTCCTTCCTTCCTTCCTTCCTTCCTTCCTTCCTTCCTTCCTTCCTTCCTTCCTTCCTTCCTTCCTTCCTTCCTTCCTTCCTTCCTTCCTTCCTTCCTTCCTTCCTTCCTTCCTTCCTTCCTTCCTTCCTTCACGTTTCTCCCCAATGGGGACCCAAGATAGCTTACATAATTGTCTGCTGCTCCCTCTAGTCTTTACAACAACCCTGCCAGGTAGATCAGGCTGAGAGTGTGTGACTGGCCCAAGGTCACTCAGCGAGCTTCTATGGCAGAGGGAGGATTGGAACCTGAAACTCCTAGATTCCAGTTCAGCCGTCTATCCATCTATACCACAATGATACCAAACCAAGGCTAGTAATCTAAATTTGTTCCCCATCTGCTCAACAATATTTGTAGCAACTCGGTAAGAGTCTGCTCTGTCCTAAAGTGGCTCTTCCTTATCGTCCATCTCTTCCTTTCCTCTGTATTGACATTTTTCTCTCCTCCCGGCCCCACAACCCCCTGCTAGAACCAGCCAAGGAGTCTGAGGGATTGTTTCATCAGGGAAGTAAGTTCCTCCTTCCCCTAATTTTTATATATTTAATGTTTTATATATTTAATGTGCTACCTTGCAATGATGTTGTGAAGCAGTGCCTAATCACCCCCCTGTCAGGTCTCGAACCTTGAAGCAATAAACGGACTCCATTGGCATTGAAGAACCCAACTTGGCCAAACCAGTTCTGGGGAACCTGGCTTTTGCTACCCGTTTTATTACAATGTTGATTCCCCCTTCCTTTCCCCAAAGGAATGTGAGAAAGAGTGAATTTGGAACAGAGGCACCCCAAGGTTGGCATTAAAGCCACCTGGCATCCTATCCCCACAGGACAGCGGAAACAACCCTGTTTCCCATGGGAATGAAGCGTCAGGGGAAAGACTAGCTATCTACACAGTGTGTGAAGCCATAAAGCAAAGTTCAAGGAAAGAATGTCCCAGAATAGCAGCGATAACATATAGCAGGCTGGTTACATTTATCTTGCAGCAAGGTAGTTACTGCAGCAAGGTTGCAATCTGGCTGCTTTATCTCAATGGCTGATGGCTGCTTTTATTTTTCTTCTCCTCTTCTTCTCCTCTTTTCCCTGCTGGGGATGTTCTCAGACATGATTGAGTTAAAGGTAAGTTACTGTCTCTGGACTTGGCCTATTGATGGCGGGTGGGGATGACTACGTTTCTCAGGAGAAGAAACCTTGCTCTCTGGAGAAGGAGAAGAAACCCCTTCCTGGCTCACTGTCCTCCACACAGCATCCCCAACGGAATGTGCGAGCAAGAAACATACAACTGGTTGTGGTGGGTTTTCCGGGCTGTGTGGCCGTGGTCCGGTAGATCTTGTTCCTAAACTGTTTTGCCTGCATCTGTGGCCGGGATCTTCTGAAGTGTATCACAGCGAGACGTGTGTTACACACTGTGTCCAGTGAGAAGGGAGTGTTTAGTGGGGTATATATTGTCCATGTCCCAGGGTGGGGAACCAATCAGTAAGTGTTTGGGTGGAACTTCCTGTGCAAAGGTGTGGTTGGTTGCATTGTATTATGGGTGGGGTTTTCAGTCCATTTACACTGGTATTCGCATTTGCATTCTCTGCAGTAACACCAGTATTAGTGAATGCAAATCCTGTGTCTGGGTGGAGTTCATTGTCCATGGACCTAGCATGCCCTTGGCCTTTGATTCTGGTGTTTTTAAGTACTAGTAGCCAAGTTTTGTTAATTCTCAGAGTCTCCTCCTTTTTGTTGAAGTTGTCTTGGTGTTTGTGGATTTCAATAGCCTCCCTGTGTAGTCTGACATAGTAACTGTCCGAGTTGGCCAGAATTTCAGTGTTTTCAAATAAAATGTTATGTTCTAGTAAACATACAGTTTGCTATGGGCTATGAAAGCAAAATACATACTCAAAGTATGCATACGATAGAACCGGGATTTGGGAGGGGGGGAGCCATTTCTGTTTCAAGAGTGTGTAAGAAAGTTTCTAAATGTCACTAAAAGCATCAAGAGAAATAATTAAATTGTTAATACCGTAATCCAGGTCTAATTTGAACAGATGAAAACATTTCCAAGGCCTAATGTGACAGCATCCAGATTAATGACTTATTAGGCGTGGATTTGGTTTGGCTGAAAAGCTATTTAAACATTTTCCCCAGGAGGTGATCCTGTCAGGAGACAACCAAATGGAAAAGTAGACCATAGTATTAGACTGATGCCAGAGTACCCCTTCTACAGGGAACCAAGCCCTTTCAAAGGCCAAACCACAGGCGGATCCCCTTTTTGTCAGCCTTTAGTTGTGACTAATTCTCAACAGCTGCTGAGGTGTTCACGTCTTCCCTGTGAGTAGAGAAGTGGCTGAGAGGCATCTGACAAGATCACCTGTGCTTTGCAAATTAGGCTTCTGGGAACAGGCTGAGACCGGGCCCCAGTGGGCTCCGGGCAGGATGAACGTTGGATCTGATTTCGGCACCCGGCGGTTCTTGTGGGAGTTTGATATGGTGACTTAAATTCCAACCCCGCCCAAGAGAGGGTTTGCTTGCATTGTTGACACCGTGAGTGAATTGGGAATTTCCAGGGGTTTTAGATAGCTTCAGAGGGACAGAATTCACAGCGACCACCGTTGGACAGTCCAAAGTGGTCGTTATCTTTTACCAAGAGAACAAAAAGCCAGATAAAATCAGAAACCTTTAGTGGCATTTAAGAAACAACAAAACCAGGTCTGGTTACACATGGTTTTTTTTTCTAAAAACAGTTGGAATATAAAATTAGACAGACAAATATTACATTGTTTGGAAGACATTTTACTGATCCTCTTTTAAGTTCAGGAAATTCTATATGGGATCTTTCTATCAGAATAAAAAAAGGCCCCTGTCATCATCTTGTTCTCGTCGGCCAAAAGCGTTTGGATGAGAGATCTATCTGAACTTTTCTTTCCTTTGGCAATTAGAGGTCCAATTAAATGTAGGCTGACCAGACGTCCCGCTTTTGGCAGGACCGTCCTGCCTTTAAACAATTTGTCCCGCGTCCCGCGGGTTCTTCAAATTGTCCCGATTTTGGGGAGGCTGCCGCACTGCCTTCTGGGGCGCAAGGCATTGCGGCAGCCTCTCGCGCGCCCGGCCACAGGAGCACACTGCCTTCTGGGCCTTTCTGTTTGCCGCTCTGTCACAGGGCGGCAAACGGCAAGCCCCAGAAGGCAGTGCGCTCCTGCGGCTGCGCATGCATGCGCGCGCGGCCGCCTCCCCCATCCCGGATCACAAAGGTGACCATCTGGTCACCTTAATTAAGTGAGAATGAGCGTCTTCATGCAGCGGGGAGTTTAAGATGATGTGTAGAATCATACCTGCAGCATCACTGCCACAAGGGCAAAATCTCTCCTGACATCCAGTGTGCAACGTGTTTGAGGGTCTAGAAAGGTGCGGTCCAAACATTCCAATGCCCGGGCCTAGAAAAAGCCCCCCCTCGGCTTCACCAAGGGAGAGGGCTGTGGTGCTCATTGGAACGCCTGCTGTCAAGTATTGAGTAATGGTCTCTCCCGGCCCGCCTGACCCTCATTTGTGATGCTGCATTCTGTCCATACAGCATGGAGACAGCGATGGAGAACTCTTCCCAGCCTCCCAGCCCCTCCACCTTTCCGGCAGCTCCTACGCTCCGGCTCCCAGCATGGCGCAGGCTGAGCTGGGAGATTCTGACCTGGAGGAAGGAGAGGGGGAGTTTTCTCTGCCCAAAGAGCCCGTCCCTGCCAACCTGTCCATCACTGAAGAGATCCTGGAGCTGCTGAGTCAGTGCAGCCTGGACAAGGGAAAAGGGACTATTTTGGGACAGTTGAACCTGGAGATGACCAGCGTGGGTGCACAGGTAACCAAGGAGGGAGTGGCGGCTCAGAGTGGATGGGAGGGGGGAGTGTCCTCCTGAGTCTTACTCCAAGTTTTGGCAGCAGGTATTTTGGAGGTGTAAGAGCCAGCATGGTATAGTGGTTAAGGTGTTGGGCTGGGTCGGAGCTGGGAAACCCAGATTCGAATCCCCACTTGGCCATCAAAGCTTGCTGGCTGACCTTGGGCCAGTTACACCTTCTCATCTTGACTCTGGCTAGTATTTGGATGGGAGACCTCCAAGGAATACCGGGGTGATGCAGAGCCAGGCAAAGGCAAACCACCTGTGAACGTCTATTGCCTTGAAGATCCCACCAGGGGTCACTGTACGTCAGATGTACCTTGATGACAAACAAACACTGGAGACACGTTATATTTCGGCCCCCACCTGGTGGTTGGCAACCCTAATTACTGTTGCTAAGCCTGGTGCCACTAAACCACTACCCTCAACATACTTGAACCAGGAGGTCAGCCCTAGATATTTTGCTGCCTCAAACAGCTGCTTTGGGCTATCTGCCACCACCGGCTCCAATCATATCAAGCTCTTTTGAAGAAGAGTTTTGGATTTATATCCCCCCTTTCTCTTCTGCAGGCTGACAATCTCCTTTCCCTTTCCCCCCTCACAACAAACACCCTGTGAGGTAGGTGGGGCTGGGAGATCTCCGAGAAGCTGTGACTAGCCCAAGGTCACCCAGCTGGCGTGTGCTGGAGTGCACAGGTTAATCTGAATTCCCCAGATAAGCCTCCACAGCTCAGGCGGCAGAGCGGGGAATCAAACCCGGTTCCTCCAGATTAGATACACGAGCTCTTAACCTCCTACGCCACTGCTGCTCCTAAAGCTTTTGATCCTGGCTGATCTCCAAAGATCTCGAGGCAATGAGCTCTGCGGGCTTCAAAGGAATGGAGCCACTACTTCTCCCATCACCTGCAACTATACACCTGTTCCCTGAATTAGGGATTTGGAGCCAGAGTGCGGGAAGCATGGCTAAAAATGGGAGAGGAGAGTGCCAAGTGGCTATACTTATAAAGGGTGTGCCTTTCGGGTTTGTGAAAGTGAAGAGACAGCTTGCTTGCTTGCTTGCTTGCTTGCTTGCTTGCTTGCTTGCTTGCTTGCTTTATTTATTTATTTATTTATTTATTTATTTATTTATTTATTTATTTATTTTCTTAGGCTTTTATACCGCCCCATCCCCGAAGGGCTCCGGGCAGTGTACAGCATATAAGGATAACAATATAAGAGAACTAAACATTTAAACCTGTCAAGGGAGAGGTTGGCCGTTCTCCTGGTGTACCGGTCGCCTAGCGCACCCGGTGACGGCCTGCCGCAGCTGCTGGAGGCGGTGGGCCGAAAGGTGGACGTTAGATTCCCCCGACCTCTATTGTCTTGGGGGATTTCAAGCGTCCATGTGGACACTGCCTCATGCTCAGCGGCAGCGGACCTGAATTGTGTCATCCATGGCGACGCTGGGACTCTCCCTATTACACACTGGACGCCACTCATGAGGCTGGTCAGCACTTTAGGACCTGGTTTTTGGGTGCGGGAGTGAATATGGTCGTATCCTCTGTTAGCAGAGTGCCGTGGTCCGACCATTTTGCCCTGAGGGTCCGGGTGGATTTGCGGCGTAATCCCGGCTCTAGGCTGACGGACTTATTTATGTCCGCCCGGCGGAGACTTATGGAACCAGATAGGTTCCTGGAATGCTCATGCGGGACCCTGAGCCCTCTGGCGCCCTCGATGAGCAGGTGACAGACTGGGAATTCCAGGCTCTCTGGATGCCATCCGTGAGATTAAGCTCCCAAGCTTCCTCTCTGCGTCCCCTGCCACGTGCAGGCCCCTTTGGTATACACCGAGGGAGCTGCGCCAAAATGAAGCGGAAACTCAGACGGGCTAGAAGCGTAGTGTGGAGGAAGCTCATTGATGAAGGGCCGCCCGAGGAACAACTTATAGGACGTTTATGGAAGGCCTATGAGTTGGCGCACACGGGAGGGCGAAGAATGCCCATTTCTCGCTGCCCCTCCCTCGCATCTGCTAAGCTCCCGCCCCAGCACAACTTTTTTTCGGATCATTCGATCCCTCACCTCTTTGGTGGAGGGGTCTACAAATTCTCAATTGGCAATTGGCTGTGAGGCATTCTCTTAGAGCTTTTTTTGTAGATAAGAGTCGCATCCCTCCGCCGGGACCTTCCGGCCACGCTTTGATACAGTGAAACAGAGACTTCGAGGGCTCCTCACTCAGCTTCAGGTCCCTAGTCTGGACCGGGGTTTTCCCTACTCTGTGAGTCCTGATGTTGACAGGGCCCTAGCTGCCTTATTTAGGACCTACTACCTGTCCCTCTGGATCCGTGCCCCTCCTGGCTGATTAAAGCTTGCCGGGAGGAGTTACGACCCCACCTGTTGAATATAGTTAACTGCTCCGCTTGAGCAAGGAGTATTTCCGGGTGGGTTGAAGGAGGCAGTGGTCCGCCCACTCTTAAAAGACCATCCTTAGATCACTTGAGATCTGGCCACATTACCGTCCCGTTTCGAACTTGTCGTTCCTCGGGAAGGTAATTGAGAAGAGTGGTGTTGGAGCAGCTTCCAGGGCTTTCTGGAGGACACATCGGCACTCGATCCCTTCCAGTCCGGCTTTCGTGCTGGGCAATGGGACGGAGACCCGTTCTCATCGCCATCACAGATATGCTCCGCCAAGATGCAGCTAGACCGAGGCGGATCGGCGCTGCTGGTATTGCTTTCGATCTCTTACACAGCAGCGTTTGATGAATGGTCGATCACGACCTTTTGATCCACCGGGCCTGGCTGCCTTTCTGGAGTGCAAGCAGGGGCACAGTCCCTTCAAATGGATTGCCTCTCGTTTCTCCAGGGTCGGGAACCAGCAGGTATGGTGCTTGGGGATGAGGCCTCCCACAGAGCCCCACTTCTAATTGTGGGGTTCCCTCAGGGGGGGCCTTGCTTTCCCTCGCTCTTATTTAACTATCTACATGCGGCCCCTCGGCTCAGCCTGGTGCGCGGAGTTTTGGGCTGGTCTGCTCACCAATATGCGGATGACACCCAGCTCATTCTGTTGGATGGAGGGGGGAGCGACCTCAGCCTCTGCAGCCTCTACAGCACTGTCTGGAGTCGGTTGCTGGTTGGTTGAGACAGAGTAGGTTAAAGCTTAACCCAACGTAAGACGGAGGTCACTTTGGCTGGGCCGGGGGGAGAGACCGAGGGAATTTCAGCCGCCAAATCTGGAGGGGGGTCATGTTGGCTAACATCTCTGGCTTTCGCAGAGCCACCTGGGGGGGTCCGCCTGGACTCTTTCATTATCTATGGAGAACCAGGGTGGCCCATGTTACCCAGGTTGATTGCGTTCTTCCACCTTTCGCCAGGCACGGCGGCTGGCTCCCCTATCATCTCCCAGTCCGACCTTGGCCACTGTGATCCATGCGACGGTCACCTCGAGGTTTGATTATTGTAACTTCGCTCTCACAGCGGGCCTTCCCCGCTTCGCGACTGATCCGGAAGCTGAAGCTGGTCCAGAATGCAGCGGCACGGCTTCTACAACAAGGTGGTGAAGTGGTTATTCAGATCATATCACCCCTGTGCTGTGCCGTCTGCACTGGCTATCCCGGTGGAGTTCCGGATCGTTTTCAAGGCGCTGGTCTTAACCTTTAAGGCCTTCTGCGGCATGGGGCCCACATACCTGCGGGACCGCGATCACCCCTTATGTCCCACATAGGAATTCGCTGCGCCGGCAACGGCAGATCTACTGGTGACCCTGGTCTCTGCAATGATACGACTGGCCTCAACCGGGGCCAGAGCCTTTACGGCTCTGGCCACGCCCTGGTGGAATGCCCACCTCCGTTATGACTCTGGCCGGGCCCCTCGCGGGACCTTAATGAGTTCCGGTGAGGGGCCTGCAAGACGGAGCTTTTCCACCGGGCTTTCTGGGAGAGGCCGGGCCCGTGGATCTACTGCCCCCTATCGACACTGGAATTGAAATCAAAACTGAGACTGCCGTTCCATTCTATTAAAGCTGGGTCTGTCTTACTTATAAATTCCATCCCAGGCCCTACTTACTCCCTCCCCTTTTTCTTCTTTTAATGGCCTTCGGCGGGGCGCCTGTCTTAATTAATTTATGAACTGGGTTGCTTAACCTATAGTTCTGTAGTAAACTGCTGCTTAGTTCTTAGGTTTTAATGATTTTAGTATTTTATGTTGTTGATTGCTGTCTATGTAACAGCCATGTTGGAAGCCGCCTTGAGCCCTTCGGGGATAGGCGGCCTATAAGTTTAATAAAATAAAATAAATAAATAAATAAATAAATAAAAGCAGCGATAAAACTGTAAAAACTAATTCTAATAATTATACAATAGATCTCAATAAAATGAGAATATCGATGGCGTCCAGCATTCTAATTCTAAAATTCCCTCCCCCCAAGAGGGAGGAATGGCGAGTCTCATTAGATGACAGATGGCCCAGATGTCAAGGGCCAAAGGGGAGGGCACCATCAGCGGCTGGTTCCTCCGAAGGCCCGGAGGCTTTTACACTAGTTGGTCGTTTTCTACACTGGTCTTCACTGCTTCTCATTTTCATTGCTTCTGAGTTCCTGTGTCTTTGTGGGGCGGGCGAAATTCAGTTCTGCATGTGTTTAACTCCCTCTAGTGGGCGATTCAATTTAAAACATGTTTAAATCCAGCGTATCTCCCTGCAGATTTAAACTACAGATTTTTACTGTACATATAAACTTGATATCAATTTGACTGCTCTGGTCCAGAATTGGTTTATCAACCACAGTTGGACTTGACCATGGGTTCACATGATTTCCGAGTTTGGACGTCCCGGTTTAATTCAGCCTTCGCTGCATTGCCGGCTGGGATGCCGACAGAGTCTTTTCAAAGGAGGTGGGGGGAAATGCAAAAGCGATGGCTCCAACATTCGTTGAGGCAAAAGGGGATTTGCACCATCATCTGCGAGCCAAATCTGAGGTTCGCAAACTGTCCCTGGTTAAAATAAACATGGCTTCATGGGATGTTTGAATGCAGTCTTTGCTTTCTTGCCTTTGCACAGGATCAACCCCTACAAAACTATGCCCCGGGAGAACTGGAGGAGGAGAAAGTGGAGCTGCGCTTTCAGGAGGACACGCCCTTTGAGCCCCCTCAAGGATTTTCCCAAAGCAGCTCCCCCCAGGAACGGACCCCCCTGTTGCGTGGCCTCTCTTTTGCCAGTGACTCCTCGGAAGGAGAAGAGCAGCCACAGGAAGAGGCGAGCGTCCCGTCTCCTCTTCACGTCTTGGAGGAGTTGGCCTCGGATGAAGTCTGCAGCAAGGCAGAAGATGCCGGTGGTCTCGTCGACTCGGAGAGGGAGGCAGCCGACAAGGAGAGCCCACCGCGGGGGGATGGAGACTGGGCCGAGCAGCCAGCCCCAGGGCCCCAAGGCTCAATGGCTGGCTTGGATAAAGCGGAGAAGGGGTCCAAGTGGGCCTCATCGTTCAGCAACGATGACTGCCTGCTGATAGAGAAGATAAAGGGTTATTATGAGGGAACGGAGGCTCCGGCCAAGGGGCCCGGGCTGAGCAAGAAGGAGTATGCCCCCTCGGTGCCCATCGGTGTGGTGCGGGAGTCCATTCTTCGGTTCAATAGCATCTTACGGCAAAATGACGCCCAAGATGGGGCAGTGGGCGGAGCCAAGTCCAGGAAGCTGCGGCCGCCTCCCAGCATCTCCCGCCACAATCATCCCTGCAGAAGCCGGAGCCAGTCGGGTCGTGCCGAATCGCCCTCCTGCCACGAGGCTTCCAAGGAAGGGTGGCCTGTGTTGGCCCCAAGCCGGGAACACTCCAAGAGGGGGAGGAGCCAGTCCGATGGCGCCCAATCTCCAGAGAGATTGGAGCTTCCCTGTGGTGGAGAAGCCCAGTGGTTGCACCCCAGCTGTCCGGCTTCTGAGAAGGGGCAGAGCTCATTTGTGGGCATCCAGTCGAATAACACACAAAGTGACGCTGACCAAGAAAGGGGCTGTCAGAGGTCTGAAAGGGAATGTTGCCTCGACAGAACAATGGAACCTGCAGAATCTGAGTTCAAATCCTGCGCGGAGATCCGAAAAGCCTGGCAGGAGAAGGAGCGGACTGTCCTGGACACCCCAAAGAAAGGGGTCAAAACAGGCAGGAGGGAGCCGTGTTGCACCCCAGAGACCGCAGGGTACGCAGAGCCTCTGTGCATTGTAGAGGATTCAGACCTGGAGGATTCCCCATCTGTTCCAAACAGCAATATAGAGCACAGACCACAAAGCCACATGGCAGGGAGGAGGCCACTGACTGCAGTGGCCAATGGATATTCCAGCTACCTCCCCTCGCTGGACCTGTGCGAGAACGGAGGCCCGTGCCTCCTAGAGAACTCGGAGCGGATCATCAGTAAAGTCCACGCCTTGGCTAAGATGTACAGCGAGAAGATTAACCGGCTGAAAGTGCCCAAGAGGGGGCTGGAGAGGCCGAGAGAGCAGCCCGGGGCTTCCTCGAGGAGGGCTGCTGGCAGGAGCTTGGTCGGGATTCAGGCCAGGAGGATGGCAGCCAGCATCCCCCACTGTGAGTGAACCTGCGGGCTCGGGACAGACACGCGTTTGGGGTCTCTTCTGTCCAACCTGTGCCCGCTCCTTCCTGTCTGGGAAATCACACTCTATGGCCAGGCAGCTGGGGTTTTTTCTGTGGTGCTCAGAGAAAATATTCCGGCTGGCAGCCGTTGGTAACACGTCCCCTAGTTGCTTCTGGGTGAGGCTGGGGACCAAGAGGGAAGAGGGGGAACAGCGACCACTCGCTTTGCTCTTGCCCTGGGCAAGAGAAGGTTTGTGGGAAGGGAATGCAGACTCCTTCTTCCGATGGGGAAACATCAGCCCCCCCCCCCCCCCCGCAGGGAACCCAGCTGAGGTCATGCGTGAGCGTAGGATCCCTCGTTTCTCACTCTCGTTCTGTGCTTGAGAACTGCTTGTGTGTGCAAGTTACAGCCCTGCCGTTTCCCCAAGGGAATCTGGAGGCTGGCTTTAGAAGAAGAAGAGAGGAATAGTTTGGATTTATATCCCCCCTTTCTCTCCTGTAAGGAGACTCAAAAGGGCTTACAATCTCCTTGCCCCCCCCCCCCAGACAAACACCCTGCAAGGTAGGTGGGGCTGAGAGAGCTCAGAAGAACTGTGCCTAGCCCAAGGTCACCCATCTGGTGTGTATGGGAGTGCACAGGCTAATCTGAATTCCCCAGATAAGCCTCCACAGCTCAGGTGGCAGAGCAGGGAATCAAACCCGGTTCCTCCAGATTAGAATGCACCTGCTCTTAACCACTACACCACTGCTGCTTTCTGTTTACACTATACATATTTTGAAGAAGCAGAGAGAGAAAAAGGAATCTTTGGAGAGTTCAGAGTTTGAATAATAGGAACGAACAAACAAATGAACTCCTAAAAGGGGGAGGGGGGACTGAATTTTGACCTGGCAAAATATTTTTCCTGCCTCCTCTGCTCAATGGCCTATCCCAATTCACCCCACTTCTGGGGAGCAGCAAGCGGAGGAGGACTGCCGTCTGCATTTGCAGTGGCCGGAGGCTGGCTTGGTGCCAGGGGCCCTCACCCCCAGCGCGCCTGTGTTTCCAGGTAGCGTCGGAAGAGAGCCCTGTTCCCAGGATGGGAGACGCATCCCAGGTGCCCAGGCGCCAGACTCGGCTGGAGTCAGCGCAGCTGGTTCCCTAACACAATTAAGCACCACGTGCGCTTATTAAAGCGAGACAGTAATTAAGATGCAGGACTGCACGGGGATAGGAGTGGGCAGCAGCGGCAGAGGCAGGAGGAATTGCTCGAGCGCTGAACCTTGGAAAATATTCTTTGCGGTTGGCTGGCAAGTTTTCCTGTTTCCTCTCCTGGGTGAAAGATCCATTTCCTCTCTGACTTTGCACTCAGCTTCAGAACTGCCTTGATCTCGGTGGGGCAGCTGGCACCCGGGATCCAGCACGAGCTCTTGCCTCGCCCGCCTTTAGAATCAGGAGCAACCCCGCTGCACGGCCAGTTGAGGCAGCACCAGGGACGGGGGAAGGGGAAGGGGGAAACCAACGCAGGCTGCAGCCCTCCGGGAGAGTCTCCATTGCAAGTCACAGTGATGTGAATGAGCTGCCTAAGTGAACCTGTAGTTAGGCCCCAAGTCAGGGAGCAGAACAGCGGCTGTCAGTCAAAGTCAGATGACTTCTTTAATTGTATCCGTCAGTTCTGTGTTCACGCTGGGCTAGGGAGGGGAGTGACCTTATAATTAGATGTAGGATTACATTCTTATCAGTTTCGCCAGCATGGCCAACTGGCCATGCTGGCAGGGGCTGATGGGAATTGTAGTCCATAACATCTGGAGTGCCAAAGGTTCGCCACCACTGGCTTAGCCTGAATGACTCAGGCGAGCCGAGTCTCATCGGGTTGCAGAAGCTAAGTAGGACTGTCCCTGGTTAGTAGGTGGGTAGAGAACCACCAAGGGAGTCCCGGGCTACTGCACAGAGGCAAGTCATGGCTAACCACCCCTGACTGTCTCTGAATAGCCCAATAGCCTGATCTCGTCAGATCTTAGAAGCAAAGGAGAGAAGAAGAAGAGTTTGGATTTATATCCCCCCTTTCTCTCCTGTAGGAGACTCAAAGGGGCTTACAATCTCCTTGCCCTTCCCCCCTCACAACAAACACCCCGTGAGGTGAGTGGGGCTGAGAGAGCTCCGAGAAGCTGTGACTAGCCCAAGGTCACCCAGCTGGCGTGTGTGGGAGTGCACAGGCGAATCTGAATCCCCCAGATCAGCCTTCACAGCTAAGGCGGCAGAGCTGGGAGTCAAACCCGGTTCCTCCAGATTAGATACACGAGCTCTTAACCTCCTACGCCACTGCTGCTCCTAGGAGGGCCAACCCTTACTAGTACTGAGATGGGAGACCGCTGAGGAAGGCCCGAATGTTAGGGAGACTTGCCTTGAAGAGCAGGGGCACCATGTCAGCTCTGACTGGTTGGCATTTCCCACTGCCAGTCTCCGCTCAGAGGGCATCTCCGGATTTGCTGTGCGCCCTGCTTCTTCCTCATGGTTTCCCATCCGCTGGTCCCTGCCAGCTTAACCAACAGAACCGTTTAATTCTCAGATGAAATAAGATGCTGAGAGAACCATCTATCCCTTTCTAAGGCTAAGAATGCTGTCCTTGAGATTTTGACTGACAAGTCTGTGCAGGGCTGGAAGAGTGAGTCCTTCGTAGGCACCCGGCATTCCCAAACAGTCCTGAACTGCGGCCTGGCACAGCTGCTGAGAAAAGGGGAAGAGATCCCCTCCTGAACTTCCCTGATCTCTCGCCTGGATAGATCCTGAAGCCAGCCAATGAACAATGTTGTAGAAATCCTTTCATTTGTCAAGAAACAAAACTCCATCTTGCCCCGTCTTCCTCCCATCCTGTTCGGCTGAGTAGGAGGAGACGGATTTGAATCCAGCAGGGGACGGCGCCTGGTGTTTGCAAAGGGAAGGGAGGGGGATGGAGCGTGCCCCCGGCCTCCTCTGCTCTGCTGACCTTCTCCCTCCCCCACCAGGCAGCTGTGTCAGGAACATCTGCAAAACAGAAATCCTGCTGCGTTCTTTCCCCTTCGCTTCAACTTTACAACTTTCCCAACAGGAGCCTGTGAGGGGAGAGTTTCCAAAGAGCAAAGCAAACTTTAAGAACATAAGAACATAAAAACTAGCCTGCTGGATCAGACCAGAGTCCATCTAGTCCAGCACTCTGCTACTCGCAGTGGCCCACCAGGTGCCTTTGGGAGCTCACATGCAGGAGGTGAAAGCAATGGCCTTCTGCGGCTGCTGCTGCTCCTGAGCACCTGGTCTGCTAAGGCATCTGCAATCTGAGATCAAGGAGGATCAAGATTGGTAGCCATAGATCGACTTCTCCATAAATCTGTCCAAGCCCTTTTAAAGCTATCCAGGTTCGTGGCCATCACCACCTCCTGTGGCAGCCTATTCCAAACACCAATCACACGTTGCGTGAAGAAGTGTTTCCTTTTATTAGTCCTAATTCTTCCCCCCAGCATTTTCAATGAATGCCCCCTGGTTCTAGTATTGTGAGAAAGAGAGAAAAATTTCTCTCTGTCAACATTTTCTACCCCATGCATAATTTTATAGACTTCAATCATATCCCCCCTCAGATGTCTCCTCTCCCAACTAAAGAGACCCAAACGCTGCAGCCTCTCCTCATAAGGAAGGTGCTCCAATCCTTCAATCATCCTCGTTGCCCTTCTCTGCACTTTTTCTATCTCTTCAATATCCTTTTTGAGATGTGGCGACCAGAACTGGACACAGTACTCCAAGTGCGGTCGCAACACGGCTTTATATAAGGGTACTAGCAGGCCCGGCTATGTGTTGCTGTGGCAATTGTCCTTCTCATCATAGTCCGCAACCCACACAGATGTCCATGCAGGACCAATGATCCGCAGCATAGCCTTTTGGGGTGGTCAAATGGAATCCCTCTTTCCCTTTTCAATTCACATCGTTTTATGGTGCTGTCTTGTTTTTTTAGTATAAGGTAACCCTTTTCATTCCACAATGGAACTGTCCAGAGTGCGAATCCCACTGTCCATGAGGCTGTCATCTTTTAGCACACCTTTTGCTCCTTCGTCAGAGTTCCCTCCCACAACTTGTTTACTTCATTTATACCCCACCTTTCCCCCCAATGTGGACCCAGGGTGGCTTACATCATTGTCACCCCCTCCGTCTTATCCTCACAACAACCCTGCAAGGTAGGCCAGGCTGAAAGTGGTTACCTGGCAAGCTTCCCCGGCAGAATGAGAATTTGAACCGGGTTCTCCCAGATTGTAGCCCAGCTCTAGCCGCTACACCACACCTGGCTTTGCATTGTTTTCTCTCCCTTCCTATTATCAAGGTGTAAGTCCACTCAGGGATGGAGGAAATGCTATCTGCACATGCTCAGGCAGTCACTGGGGCCCCAGGAAGAGAAACACAAAACTCTTAGATCCTGGAAATCACCCTGACTGGTCAGATCCGCGATGAGTAAAGGCCATTCTCAGAATCTAGGTTTTTGCTCATGCTTCGAAGGATGTTGGTGTCAGGTCAGATTGGCTAGCTTTGGCACTCCAGATGTTATGGACTACAATTCCCATCAGCCCCAATTGGACTACAATTCCCATCAGCCCCAATTGGCCATGCTGGCAGGGGCTGATGGGAATTGTAGTCCATAACATCTGGAGTACCAAAGGTTCGCCACCACGGGGCTAGCGACTGAGAGGATTTGCTGCCCTTTTGCCGTAAGTAGTTTGGCTCACTTCCTTGAGGGCATCTAGATTCACTTCTTGGTAAATGGAGAGCATCTGTCGTAAAGGATGGGAAATAATTGAAATAATAATCTCAACACCGCTGGCAGTCTCAACGGCAGAAGCTAGCCTGAGAGGAGGGGAAACCGTGAATAAACAGCTCAGGCACGTGGAGAGAGATTTCAGATGGGCATGGATGGCTTTTAGGTGGATTCAGTCCCATTGGATCTATCAGAAGAGGGGCCAGGTTTGATAAAGGGGGGGGGGGGCGGTTATCAGACAGGGATGATTCCACAGAGGGAGTCTTCGGTTTTAATTGATTAGCCAGCTGCCGTTTACTGGATTAATTGATTGAACCTATATGCGCAGCGGCATGGCTGAAGTTCTTTTTTCGGCTCCTGAAGACCAGCTTACAACAGAATCTGCGAAAGGACAGGTTTCCCCCCTTTCCTCTTCATTGTGAAGGTGTTCCATCACAACTACAAAGAGTTTCCAAACAGTAAACCTGGATCTCCCTGAACAAGCAGCCCCAACACCCAAAGAGGCCCCAACCAATCAGTGCACTGAAGCCTTAATGGTTTAACCCAGGGGTGTCAAACTCGCAGCCCTCCAGATGTTCATGAACTACATTTCCCATCAGTCCCTCCCAACATGAGCATTGGCTATACTGGCAAGGGCTGATGGGAATTGTAGTTCATGAACATCTGGAGGGCCGCGAGTTTGACACCTGTGGTTTAACCTACCAATGAAACAGACTGATGGTCAAGATTTTTCCTCCTTGGAAGGCAGTGGGGTTTACTTGCGTCCTCTTGACTCTGTCTCTGTCTCTCTCCCCGCAGGCGAGCCACGAATCTATGGCCACGTCCTCATCCACGAGTCTCTCCAGCACATGATTGGTGTCCAGGAGAACATCCCTCTCGTGGCTGCCACCCGGGGGACCGCTCTTGACCTGCACAGTGAGAAGCCCCACCCACGCCTTTCTCCGGCTCTCCTGGGGCCACTGTGGCAGGCCTCGCAGGGCCCCGATTCCCAGAACCGGTGCATTGTGTCAAATGCTTTGCTGCACTTTGGCAGCGACGAGATTCCTCCTGCTGCTGCTGCTGCTGCCGAAGACAGAGGATGCCCAGCAGCACGGTCTTCTTCTCCTGCATGCAGCGTGGAATCTGGGATCCCAGCAGACCCCAACAAGGAGGACCGTGATGTGGGGGGGCCTCCTGCGCGCCCCAGATCCTTGGACGAGGCAGCCCTTGTGGGCGCAAATGCAGAGGACTCGGAAGGGATCTCCAAGCCAGGCAGGGAGAGGAAGGGGGCCAAACATCCCTTTGGGGCTCCTGAGATCCAGCCCGGGGAAACTGCAAAGGCCAGCCATGCCCTGGAGTCCCAGCAGAGCCGCAGTGCCTTAAAGGCAGAAGATCTGGCCGTCTCCTCTGGCCCCACAGAGGAACTGAAGCCCACGCCAAGTCTGGATCTCCTCAGTCTCACTTCACCCGCAGGGAGAGACAGGTCGCCTCTCTGCTGGAGCAGTTGCTTCCGAGGCAAGGGCCGTCCCCAAAATCCTTTTTTGGAGCAGTGGAAAGGGCACCCAGCGCTTCCCTGGAGATGGCTGAGCACAAAGAAACAGACGGACAGATGTTGGGCCCGGGTGACAAAGGGGCCAAAGCCCTGCCAGGACACTGCACCCAGGAAACCCCAAGCCCCTCCCCTCTCCCCCAGGCTTCGAGAGCCACAGTTCCCCTCCCGCTTCCCTCCCCTGAAAGCGCAGAGGCAGCGTTGCTCAGTAGCGTCTCAGTCCTGTCACCTGCCAGACTGGCAGCCCCCATCCAGGAGCCCCCTCCCCCAACGCACGGCTTCCCCCAGGCTGTGGTAGAGCCCCCAGTCTCCGCCGCAGAGCAGCGTCCGCCCATCACGCCTCTCCCAACGCTGCTCCCCTCTTCCCCGGTCCGCCGGTGCCTTTCTTCCAGCGCCGCTGCCATCTCCCGGTACCTCGCCGCTTCCTGCATCAGTCAGAGCCTGGCTAGGAAAAACGGCGCCCCTCAGGCTGAGGAGCTGCAGGCTCCTTGTAGGCCTCTCCCGGCCAGCCAGGCCCTTCCAAGATACGCAACAGATCCTCTGGCTCTGCTCCCCAAAGGGGCACCCAAAGCCCCCAGCAACTTGGCAAAGGCCCGGTCTTCACGGGACACTTCTCAGGTCGGGTGCACCCCCCGCTGCTTCGGTGCGCGTCCTCCGTCGCCCGCTCGCCAGCGGGCCTGGTCAGTGGCAGGCCAGGCCCCCGAGCAGTGCCCTCGGTTCTCTTCTGCTTCAGAGCCCAACTCCCGGGTCCAGTCGCCCTCCCACTGCTGGGGTTTGGGGCTGGGTCTTGCTCCCCGCCCCAGCTTTGCGCAGGCCCCCCCAGGAGTGCATCGCTCACCTCCCTCCCTCTCTGTGCCCACCCCCCTGGGCAGCTGCCTTCCCACGTTGCCTCCCCGGTGCCACAGACCCCGAGCCCTGCTCCATGGCCAACTGACTGGCCACAGTGTGGCGGTGGGAGGCCTCAAGGGAACAGCCTACCCAGCAGCGGGCTGATCGAGAGAGCGGCTGCCAACGGGGACCGGGCCTTGCCGTGGTGTGCCGTGGGGCCGACCTGCCACAGCCCTGGCCCGACGCCTGGGGCTCATCTCAGCTCTCATGAATTCGGCAGCATCAAGTGGCCAAATGTGCCGGGTCTGTGTTCGAAGTACGGGAGCACCGAATGCAGGCCGAGCTCTCATGAGAAGGAACCCGAGGGGGGTGGTTGTCTCAAATTGGACCCCCCTACGACCACGGAAGTGGCTCAGTGTGCAGAGAAGAGCCACCAAAAGGCCAGCTATTCCACGACGGTCAACATCCAGATTGGTGGCAGTGGTAGGATAGCCTCCTTCAGCAATGCCCAGGTCAGTTTGACCCACCCGCTTCTGGCCACCCCGGAGCAGCCAAGCGTCAGGAAGGTCAACGTAAATGCCTTGGAGGCTCCGCAGAAAACATGAGTTTGAGGCTGCCGTGGCTCAAGGCAGCGTTTGGATGTTCTAGGACCAAACTTACCACTGTGCTCCAAGAAGGCTGGGAGTGAGCAGGGGTGGGAGAGATCGCGGGAGGTGAAGCGCGCAAGGCCAACTGGGTTGGTACTTGGCCAGCGAGCCCTGTCAATGAGGATACAGCAAAGAGAGAGGGGCCGAGAACTTGTTGCCACGGGAAAGACCGTTTCTTCTTTTGGTCCCACTAAAACACAGCCTCGTTCTGCCTTGTTTGCAATTGAGAGTGACTTAGTAGTAGGGGTTGCCAGCCTCCAGGTCAGGCCTGAAGATCGACCAGCATCACAGCAGAGCTCCAGACGACAGAGAGCCATTCCTCCAGAGAACATGGCTACATTGGAGGGTGGGCTGCTGAGGTCTCTCCCCTCCCCAACACCAGCCCCACACCCACAATCTCCAGGTATTTCCCTAGCTGTAGCTGGCAACCCTACTTACACCCAGGCACTCCTACTTGCAGGGGATCTTGGCTTGTTGGGGGTGGGGGTGCAGGGCCCGGGGGTGGGCTGCTAAGAGAAGCAAGTGAACAATCAGGAATTTTTTTTGAAAAAAAATTATCCCAGTGTTCAGGTTTTCTTGAGAGAGAATCACAGAAACTAAAGGCATCTTTTTAAAAAGGTATATATCTGTTTTAAAATGTACAGCTTCAGGGGGAGCTATAGAGTTATAGCAGAAGAACAGGCAAGCCCCAAAATCCAGGAAAAAAAGGAATTTCTCTAGCCAGGTGTCAGTACGTGGTTGTCTGTTCTTCTTCGTGCCAAATGTTCAGGAAGAGCGTTTCTTGGACCCTCTTCCTGAACATTTGGCATGAAGAAGAAGAGCCAACCGTGTACCAACACCTTCATTTACTTGGCTGAAAAGTGGTATTGAAATATGATAAATTGGTCTTCTCTGTGGGTCAAATCCCAGCTCTAAATCCAGGTATAGTTTATCTCACCCCCTTTATTTATGCTGCCCACCCCCCTTGAAATAAACCTCCCTTTTTTAATGGCCCTACCGGCAATTCTGAGGCCGAGCACAACCTTTTGGCTGGACTGGTGTTTATAATTTCTCTCTCTCTCACCCGCAGGTGTGCTGTTGGGAGCTGTTAATGCTCTCAGAGAAGCATAATAAAAGCCATTAAGAATCTGTGGAAATAGTTGTGGTTTATATTTCTAAATTATTTAAGTTTCCTTTTCCGCATGTAGCTCTGGATTGCTTAATGAGATTTTAAAATGAAAACTTTCTCTGAGGCTCCCCCCACCCCAACCCTCGGAGACAAGCCCCGGATAATGCCATCCCTCCTTTCCCCCCCCCCCCACTTCTTCCATAAAGAGGAAAGACGCTGTTGCTCTGACATTTCGAGTTTCCATAGTTCATATTGTAGCAGATGTTTGGGTTGGAGGGTCCTGATCTGGGGAGAAAAGGGCAACTCGTGGCTCCTTTTCAGCCCACCCAACTTTGCCCACTTCTTGTTAGCTCGGCAGACATGTTGGAAACGTGCCTGATAGGATGTAGTTCTGTCCTGGGAAAACAAGAGGACGAGTTAGGGAGAGCTGGCTAAATCAGGAACAAGTGATGTGAATGCTCTACCTGAGATCCAGGTAACTTTGATGGATGGACGTCGTCTGATTCAGCAGCTTCATGTGTTTATGCTGAATATTCCAGCACAAAAGTGGGGGGGGGGGAGGAGCTTGTACTTGAGACTTTGGAGAGCAACTGTCTCACTGACATATCGACCCTATTAGCCGAGTTGGCCCAACCCCTGGCGTGAAGCAGTTATGTGCATTCAACTGGTGTCACTGGATTCAGTTGTTAACGGTGTTATCTGTGTTGGATAAGGTCATCTTGAGCATAAGAAAACCCAGTGACATTCCAGGTGAATTATTCATACGTGCTTGCAATTTATTCTGCTAGCTAGGGATGGATTAAGAAACACCCTACTTCTTTTCAAGATTCAGCCAAGAGGACTAGAAACTTGTGAAAAAATGAGCCAAGCAACCCAGTACTGTCCTGCAGCTTCCATTCATTTCAGATAGTTTTAGAGCATAGGTGTCAAATTCGAGGCCCTCCAGATGTTATGGACTACAGTTCCCATCATCCCCTGCCAGCATGATGCTGGCAGGGGATGGTGGGAACTGTAGTCCATAACATCTGGAGGACCGCGAATTTGACACCTGTGTTTTAGAGGGTAGCCATGTTGATTTAGACAGGATACTCCTGTTGATGCAGCCCAGAATTGCATTGGCTGTCTTGGCTGCTGCATCACACTGCTGACTCATGTGCAGTTTGTGATCTACTAAGACTCCCAGATCCCTTTCACATGTACTGTTGTCAAGCCAGGTGTCGCCCATCCTATATCTGCATTTCATTTTTTTCTGCCTAAGTACAGTTTCTTACATTTATCTCTGTTGAAATTCATTTTGTTAGTTTTGGCCCAGCTCTCTGATCTGTCCAGGTCATTTTGAATTCTGACTCTGTCTTCTGGGGTATTCGCTACCCCTCCTAATTTGGGGTCATCTGCAGATTTGGTCTGTTCCATCATCCAAGCCACTGATAAAAAATATTGGAATAGCACTGGGCCAAGGACAGAACCCTGTGGCATTACACTAGTCACTTCTTTCCAGGAAGAAGATGAGCCAGTGGTGAGCACCCTTTGGCCAATTTAGGTCAGAGGAGTTTTTAATTTCACAAAACTCTTTGCCATGATAAAGAACTCTGGGAACCACTTCTGTCTGGAAGGCTGGTGAGCTGCTTCTGTTGAATCGTCCCCTCCTGAAAATGAATGTACGCACTTTGGTTCCATGGGCAGGCTGTGTTGGCAAGGAAAGCACCGTCACCAAAGGGACCATTGTGTTTTATGTGTCTATTTATAGCAGCACAGGCCCTTCTTAATTTAATCGCCATGTGGGGGGCTGGAAAAGGTACTTCAGGAAGGGGTAATGTCCCCCTCCTCACCTTTGTAAATATTTTTGCACACTCCTTTTGTATCTGAGCCTGTCTTTTCAATTGTTTCCCCTGGTTGCATCCTGTACTTAAAACAAATTGGTAAAATGATTTGGTGCTGTCGCTCTCTCTTTTTTAAAGAGACGTTTTTTGAAAGGGAAGGGGGGAAATCCAAGAACAAATAAACGTGAACTTTTTGATTAATCATCACCTTGTCTCGTCTGTTTGCCAAATCTCCTCTGCAAAAGAGGCATCCTGTCGTTTGCAAGTCTTTTTTTCATTTCTGTCGCATCTTACCCCAACAGAAGAAGAAGAGTTTGGATTTATATCACCCCTTTCTCTCCCGTAAGGAGATTCAAAGGGGATTACAAGCTCCTTTCCCTCCCCCCCACCCACAACGAACACCCTGTGAGGTGGGTGGGGCTGAGAGAGCTCCGAGAAGCTGTGACTAGCCCAAGGTCAACCAGCTGGCGTGTGTGGGAGTGCACAGGCTAATCTAGTTCACCCAATAAGCTTCCACAGCTCAAGGGGCAGAGCGGGGAATCAAACTCGATTCTCCAGAGTAGTGTGCACCTGCTCTTAACTACATTGGCTCTCTACCCCAACAGCTACATTATCCCCCAAATGTTAGCCTTTCGTTTATTTATTAAAACATTTGTATCCCTGCCCTTATGGTTCAAGGCAGCTTGCAATAATAGTTAAATGTTCAGTGTCACAACAAAATCTAAAAGAGTAAACCAGTGGTGGGATTCAGCCGGTTCGCACCACTTCGGCAGAACCGGTTGTTAAAATGGTGCTTGTAAACAACCAGTTAAATTATTTGAATCCCACCATTGGAGTAAACCCCAAACCCCCCCCCCCCCCCTTAACTGATGCCTGCCATCCAAACTTCTTTGAACTACCTAAGCAAACAGGCAGGTCTTGCGGAGCCTTCTAAAAGTCTCTAAGGAGCAGGCCCACCCAACCTCTGCAGGAAGTCCCTTGCATGAGTCAGGGCCATGATGGGAAAAGCCCGGGGCTCGGCAGGAAGCCAGAGTGGTATCCCTGAGTGGTGGGAGGGCCAGCAGAAGGCTTCCTGAAGACTCCGGCTGGTACTCAGGGAGAGGTGGAAGGAGATGGTCCTTCACATAGTGCAGATTTTCTCAAAGGGGCGGCGGGGGGCGGGGGGGGGGGGAGGACATATACTCAACAACTACCAATGATGGGAAGTTTTCAGCCTGTAAGGAAAAGTGAGGGGCAGGAGGACCAACACAAAGGCCAGCAGAGGCAACTAATCATGGACATGATGCGATTGTTTAGAATCCTAAAGTTGGAAGAGACCCCCAGGGCCATCAAGGCCAACCCCCTGCCCTTCAGGAACACACAATCAAAACACTCCTGACAGGTGGCCATCCAGCCTCTCTTTAAAAACCTCCAAAGAAGGAGACTCCACCACACTCCAAGGTAATGCATTCTACTGTCAAACAGCCCTGACAGTCAGGAGGTTTTTCCTGATGTTTAGGTGGAATCTCTTTTCCTCCACCTTCTTCTTCTCTATAGTATGGAAATTCTGGGAGGATCTCCAGGTCCCACCTGGAGCCTGGCACCTGTTCCCCACCACAAGCTGCCTCCGCCGGCTTCCAAGATGCAGCCCAGAACAACTGACCCACTTTCCCCCCCTGGTTCTTTAAGCGCAGGAAGCCCCCCAGATTCCTGTGTCTCCAGAGAAAGGCCTGGGAACCCCCAGTTTCTGGCACACTTTGGGTGCTACGATGCCTGTTTCTGGTTATGCTGAAGCTGTTCTCTGCTAAAATTGCCAACCTCCCGGAAGCCTCTAGGCAAGGCTCGCCTCATTCCCAGAATTGGAACCCAGCTCCAATCGTCAGAGATCCGTTCCCCTGGAGAAAATGGCTGAGTTGTGGGGTGGATTCTGTGGCATTTCTACCCAGCTCCCTAAGGATGTTCCTATGCCACCTTCCCCCCAGTGAAGATTTGACACGGGGTGACAGTCCCTCCAACTAGGGCTGCCGGGTCCCCCCTGGCCACAAGTAGGGATGAGGGGCTTGCCAGGTCCAGATTGGGTAACTACTGGACATTTCGTGATAGAGCCTACGGAGGGGCGGGACTTCAGTTGGGTATAATGTCATGGAGTCCACACACACACACACACAAAACAGCCCTTTTTGGAGCAGCAGTGGCATAGAAGGTTAAGACCTGGTGTATCTAATCTGGAGGAACCGGGTTTGATTCCCCGGTCTGCCCCCTGAACTGTGGAGCAGTGGCGTTCCTGCCTAGGGACAGGGGGTACCCTATGTCCCTGGGCGCCCCCCATTTGGTCACGTGGGGGGCGCCAACATTTCAGGGTCGTTTGTGGTTTTTTTAAATTTTCCAGTGTTTTTTCACATTCTGGCCTGCAGGGGGTGCATTTTTAAGGCTAGCAACACAAAAATTTCAAGGTACCATCCAGAGACTGTCCTGATGATACCAACCAAATTTGGTGATGATTGGTTTAGGGGCAGCAAAGTTATGGACCCCCAAAGAGGGTGCCCCCAACCCCATTGTTTTCAATGGGAGCTAACCTGAGATGGGGGCTATCCATTTGAGGGACCATAACTTTGGTCCCCCTGAACATAACTTCACCAAACCTGGGTAGCATCATAAGAATAGTTAACAGATGATACCCTGAAATTTTGGTGTCACTAGCTTTAAAAATACACCCCTTCCAGGCACCCTAAAAATTGCCCAAGATTCTTTGTTTTGCAGTGACTTTGCTCCATTGTAGCCAATGGGGAATTTCTGAGTGTGTAGGCAGGCTGCACATTTTTGAAGATAGAGGCACCAGACTTTCAGGGTGGCTCCAGGAGGGCCTCCTGGTAATAGTATCCAGGTTTGGAGACCTTTGCTTCTGGGGGTTCAATTTTATGGGCCCCCAAAAGGCTTATTTTGTTTCCCCACTCCTGCACATGAAAGCCTGTGGGCTGAGTTCTCTCAGAACTCTCTCAACTCGCCCCCCACCACTCCAGAAGCAAAGCTCACCAAGCTTGGATGCTATTACCAGGAGACCCTCCTGGAGCCACCTTGAAAGTCTGGTGCCTCTATCTTCAAAAATGTGCAGCCTGCCTCAGAAATTCCTCATTAGCTACAATGGAGCAAAGTCACTGCAGAACAAAGAATCTTGGGCAAATTTCT
Organism: Sphaerodactylus townsendi; assembly: GCF_021028975.2. Taxonomy (NCBI): domain Eukaryota; kingdom Metazoa; phylum Chordata; class Lepidosauria; order Squamata; family Sphaerodactylidae; genus Sphaerodactylus; species Sphaerodactylus townsendi. Next base: position 131,784,858 of record NC_059430.1, on the reverse strand, counting down.
TGGGGTGCCTGGAAGCAGTGTATTTTTTAAAGCTAGTGACACCAAAATTTCAGGGTATCATCTGTTAACTATTCTTATGATGCTACCCAAGTTTGGTGAAGTTATGTCCAGAGGGACCAAAGTTATGGTCCCTCAAATGGGTAGCCCCCATCTCAGGTTAGCTCCCATTGAAAACAATGGGGATGGGGGTATTCCATTTGGGCGTCCATAACTTTGCTGCCCCTGAACCAAACATCGCCAAACTCAGGTGGTATCATCAGGGCATTCTCTGGATGATGCCCTGAAATCATGGTGCTGCTAGCTTTAAAAATGCACTCCCTGCAGGCTGAAAAAACACCAAAAATACCCCCAAAACCCCCAAATACCTTGCCTTCGCATTTGTTCATATTTGGGCAAGACATAATCGGACAATTTTTGTCCAAATGTGCCCAAATTTGCCCAGATTCCAGCCGAATCTGCTATTTGTTTCATCTGAATCTCCAACCCTCAAAAGTGATGCTGTTTGTTTTAACCGGGGACCCCAGTTTCTCCCTAAGGTAGGTTTAAAAGAAGAATCTGAGCTCCCTAGTTTAAACACCATTGAAAGTAATGCTGTTTGGGGGTGGATTCTGCTGGCGTTGTTTTGTGAGAGATTATGCTGACATTTGTTTTGGTAACTGTTGTTTGCTGAAGGAATTGATTTGTGAGAGATTTACATGCTTAATACCCACTTGCACTGGCTTGGAATTGTTTCTCAGGCTAACAACCTACCTCATAGGGTTGTTGTGATTAGGAAATTAGGAAAAGAGTTGGTGGGGAGAGAGCCATGTATGTTTTGATGGGAGTGGGAGGTGTTTTGTGAGCTGGTACAAAAAATCATTGTTTGGTCATGGTGGGGGGGGGTGGCAGCCCATATGCCGGGTGGGGAGGGGGGCGCCAAACTCAGGTTTTGTCCCCTGGCGCCGGTTTGCCTAGGTACGCCCCTGCTGTGGAGGCTTATCTGGGGAATTCAGATTAGCCTGTGCACTCCAACACACACCAGCTGGGTGACCTTGGGCTAGTCACCGCTTCTCGGAGCTCTCTCAGCCTCACAGGGTGTTTGTTGTGAGGGGGGAAGGGCAAGGAGATTGTCAGCCCCTTTGAGTCTCCTGCAGGAGAGAAAGGGGGGATATAAATCCAAACTCCTCCTCCTCCTCCTCCTTCTTCTTCTTCTTCTTCTCTTCACTGTAGTCTGGAAATTCTGGGGGGATCTCCAGGTCCCACCTGGAGCCTGGCACCTGTTCCCCACCACAACCTGCCTCCGCCCGCTTCCAAGATCCAGCCCAGAACAACTGGCCCACTTTCCCTCCTGGTTCTCCAAGCGCAGGAAGCCAAGGAGTCCCCCAGATTCCTGTCTCTCCAGAGAAAGGCCTGGGAACCCCCAGTTTCTGGCACACGTTGGGCGCTACGATTCCTGTTTCTGGTTATGCTGAAGCTGTTCTCTGCTAAAGTTGCCAACCTCCAGGAAGCACCCGGAGCCCTCCCAGAATTGGAACCCAGCTCCAATCGTCAGAGATCCGTTCCCCTGGAGAAAATGGCTGAGTTGTGGGGTGGATTCTGTGGCATTTCTACCACTCGGAGGTTCCTCCCTGGGCCAAGTCTCAGGATTCCCCCCCCCCCCCCCGGTCCACCAATTTCCAAGACTTTTACACTCTGGAACTCGCAACTCTGTTCTGAATATTTCTCAAAAGGGAGCAAAAAAACAAGAAATCTCCCCAAAAGGAGTGAAAAAAGAACAAGCTCAGCCGCTCGCCAACTTCCCCTCCCCTCTCCCCTCTCCCTCCCTCCCTCCTGACTCCCTCTGACTCCCCCCGTCGCCCCCCCCCCCCGCCCTAATGTGCTGAGAGCTTTCATCTGCCAGGCGGATGAACAGGAAGGAGATGCGTTTGTATTTAAATGGGAAAACAACCGCAGGGAAGCCGGAGAGAGGAACGGAGTGGGGGTTTCCTCGGGCAGCGAGCGAAGGTGGCCGGCGGAGGGGCCGGCTCTAGGACCCCGCGGACGCCCAAGGGCTCCGCCGCTGCCTCCCTGGGGGACCCTCCACCTGCTCCGAAGAGCTTCCAGCGAGAGGGAGGGCGGCGCGGAGAGAGTCCGCCGGAGGAACTTTGCGTGCGCTTCTTCCCCCCCACCCCCCGGCAGAGGTGAGTGGCTGGCTGGGGGGCTCGCCGGCCCTTTGGGGCAGGGGCTGGCAGGGGCGGCTGCTGGGGGCTGAGAAGGCGGGCAGCGCCTCTCCGAGAGTTCTCTGCTGAACAGCCACGGAGGAAGAGGGGAGCGAGGTCCCTGCCCCGAGGAGATGGCAGCTGCAGCTCTGGCAGCGGGGGGTGGGGAGCAGCCACCTTGGTGAAGCCCAGCTGTGCTGGGAATGTTCAGGACCTAGACTGCGGGTGGGGCGTTCTGAAGACCCCCTCCCCCCCCCCACACTCTTATGCGCCCCTGAGCTAGGAGGAGGAGGGGGTGGTCTTGAAAAGGGGGCTTGCAGGGGATTCTCTCACAAGGCAGCTGCCGCAGGCACCTCTTGCTGGGGCAAGGGGGCCACCTCCAAGATGAACGGGGTTTTATTCCTGAAAGCAGTCTGGAGGACTTCAATCTTGCTCTCACGGGTGGCCGCCGCCGTGTGTGTCCAGGATACAAGTGGGTTCCTCCAACATAAATGAAAAAAAGACCATTTTTTTCCTCTGCTTGCAAACAGTCCTTCCCTTTGGGAAGGAGGTGCGGTGGTCCATTGAGGTGGGAAAATCCTTCAGCTTTAGGGAGTGGGGCCTGGGGAGCCTAGGGTTTGAGAAGGTATGGGATCTGAGCAGGGGTTTAATTCCATAATTCCCGCCCCCCACCCCCAAGCAGCCATTTTCTCCAGAAGACCTGATCTCTGTAGTCTGGACATCAGTTGCAATTCCATGAGACCTCCAGGCCTCACCTGGCAATTGGGAACCCTAGGAACAGCATGCGTGGGACTTTACAGAGCAAGCAACTATGGACTCTGCCCTGTTTGGGAGACCCTAAAACAGGGCGGAGTCTCTCTTGGACTATTTGACCCTTGTGCTTGGGCTCCTCTTCCCCTTCTCCCCTGCTCCTCATTCAGCCCTCTCCCCCCACAAGACAAAATGTTGTCTTCTGTGAAACAGGTTGCAAATCCTCTAGGCAAGGCTCGCCTCAGGGGCCAGCCGTTGGGGTTGGGAGGCCACCACCCAAGAAACCACTGGACCCCTTTTCCACAGCCCCGAGAACTTCTGCAGACGCCCGGTTCAGCCCCTCCACTCACCTTCTTTCCAGCTGGGAGGCAGAGGCAGGCAGGGAGCCTCACAGGCAGAGCAGGCAGTCGCCTGCCCATGTGGGGCAGAGGGCAGAAGGGGGGATGGCGGCTGCGGGGTAGCAGAAGGAGGATGGCGGCCTCTGGAAGGGACTGCGCCCAGCATGCTACCCTCCCGACCTCTGGGGTTGGAGGGTAGCGGGCTGCCCCCAGAGCAGCTCTGGAAGGTGAGTGGGCTCACCTCGACTCACCTTTCCTTCCAGCACTGCTTTGGAGGGCTGGAGGGACACGCCCACACTACCCTCCAACCTCCAGGCCATGTGGAACACTTGGTAGAGGCTGAGAGGGCAGGTTGCAGGGCCAGATTGGCAGCTGCTTGGCTCGGCTCTCGGAGAGGGAAGAGCACCTGCCAGGGCGAGCAGCCACCAGGAGAGCTTCTTGGTCAGTGAGTTGAAAGGATTGAACCAACTGACATGGTTGTTGTTTTTTTAAAATAAATAAATAAATTACCCCTTAAACTGTTTGGTCTGCACCAGCCGATGGAGCGCCAGGTCCTCTTGAATGGCCTTTTCGTGACCGTCCATTTGCTCAAAAGGCAAATGGTTTATATGAAGCCACACTAGGCTTGGAGTGCCAGGTTGTGTAGGCCACTTCCTCACAATACTACCCCAGTCTTGTGCAGGCAGCTGTTGGCAAAGACTCAACCTGTGGGTCGCGACCTCTTTGGGGGTCGAACAACCCTGTCACAGGGGTCACCTAAGACTCTCTGCATCAGTGTCCTCCATCTGTAAAATGGGTTGGGGGTCACCACAACATGAGGAACTGGGGGATGGGGGCAGAGGTGGGATCTAACCAGTTCTCACCACTTCTCTAGAAGTGGTTACTAATTTTTTCTGAGTGCCGAGAAGGAGTTATAGCTTAACCTCCTGCCCAATAATAGGGCTGGAGATGCGTGTGTCTTAACGCTACCACTGTTTGAATCCACCACCATCCAGAATACTATTCCATTGAAATTTTGGATCCCACCACTGGATGGGGGTCACCACAACATGAGGGACTGTATTAAAGGGTCGCGGCATTAGTAAGGTTGAGAACCACTGCTCGAGTCTAGCAGCAAGCCCCATTTATGTTTTTTATATCAATCTCTCTTGTACTGATTTTATGCAAACTCTGCACTTTGTTGTGGTTCTGCCTTGACCAGTTTTAAACCAGCCTTGATTTCGTTTTCTGTTAAAAGTGATTCTGTTTTGCTAATTAATTTTTAATTTATTGCTGCAATTTAGTGCATTTAGCTATTGGCCACCCTGGAAATCAAATGAGCGCTGGGTACGAAAGGTGCACTAAGTAACAGTTTGGTTGAGACACGGAACAAAATCCAGGTTTAATGAAACAAACCATGGTTAGAAATATTATCTGAATGTGGGTCACTCCAGTCTTAAAGATGAATAAGGGCAGAACTGAAAGAATAGCTGGAAGTTGGTTTATGTGCCAGTTAGGGTTGCCAACTCTGTTTTGGGGGATTCCTGGAGATTTTGTGCTTGGGACGTGGGTAGGATGGGGGCTTGCAGAGGGGGGGGGGGCTTTAGCAGGACACAGCACCACAAAGTCCCCTTTCCAAAGCACCCATTTCCTCCAGGGGAACTAATATATGTAACCAGGAAATTGATAGGAGAACTGAAATTACCCAGTTCTTAGCAAAGTAAAAACACAACAGAGTTTAAAAGGGAATTATCCTTTATTAGGATTCCAGTTCTAAAAAATTAGGTTGCAAAATATATACAACAAAAGGAGGAAGACAAAAAATAATCATGTGCAAAAATGCACAAGCAGGCAAACAAGCTTACATCGTAACAAACAGCAAAACAGGATCAACAACACACCATAAGAAGAAGAAGAGTTTGGATTTATCTCTCCTACAGGAGACTCAAAGGGGCTGACAATCTCCTTGCCCTTCCCCCCTCCCAACAAACACCCTGTGAGGTGGGTGGGGCTGAAGGAAACTCGGCTGTGACTAGCCCAAAGGTCACCCAGCTGGCAGTGGGAGTGCACAGGTAATCTGAAATTCCCCAGATAAACCTCCACAGCTCAGAAGCGTGGAAGCGAGAATCAAACCCGGTTTCCTCAGATTAGATACCGCGAGCTCTTAACCTCCTCGCCACTGCCTGGGAAAAAAAGAGCAGCGAGGAGGAAAAGATGCGTTTAAGGGAGGAGGTGTACAAAACTGCACCATTATATGCAAGAAGGAAGGTGACCCCCCACTTAACCTATCAGCACTGTACTTGCCCTGCATTAACAGAAACAACCAAGTAAATGCAGCTATCTTACTCCTGCAAGGACTTGCTGAAAGAATCACTAGGAATGCCACATATTCTAACAGAAATCAATGGTCATTCCTGGAGATCTCTTGCCACTCCCTGGAGCTTGGCCGTCTCAGCCGCCATGAGACTTAACTGGCCATATACCATCTCCCAGCAGGTAGCAAAGTTCTGTGCATTGGCGTATAAAAAAAACGCAGGAACCTGCCAATCAGGGATGAGCTGAAAGCCAAACATTCATGTAAATGGTTAGCTGTAATAATTGTTGTAATTTGCTGTTGTGAATGTGTGCTGTTGTTTTGTTTTGTCTTTGCTGGCCTTTGGCCGTATTAAACTATCTATCTATCGAACTGGCCATTTACACACTTGTACACCCCTTTGCATTGGGTGTACATTCCCTTCGGGTTTGATTCTCAGTTATGCAGACGTTTTTCCCTCTTTGGCGGTCACCTGTTCTCAGGTCAGAGTATCTCCACAGTTTTTGAAACCCAGTATGATTTTTTCCTCTCCCTTCACCGGGAAAGTGAAGGAGATCACTTGCCTTCAGGAGGTTTTCTTGCTCCACTACACCTCCCCAAACCACACAACAGCAGGGTCTCCCACTAGGATGTTGTGGGTTTTCCGGGTTGTATGGCCGTGTTCCAGCAGCATTTTCTCCTGATGTTTCACCTGCATCTTTGGCTGGCATCTTCAGAGGATCTTTAATCCCTGTGTTAACAGAAACATCTGCAGGGAACCTTACCACAAAGAAGCAAAGAGTGGTAGCTTAGAAGCATTTTCATCGTGCAAAATTAATTACCCGTGCCACTTTCTGGAATACCCTCCCCATCATCCTGCAGTCCTTCCTTCCCTGCAATTTCTTCCCAGCCGTGGAGACCCCACACTGTGGAGACCCCAGCCGTGGAGACCTCCCTCCCACTTTTGTTTCTGTCCAACAAATTCATGCCTTGAGATCTTCAGGGCTAGGAATGAACTCTCTGCAGCCCAGCACTGCATGACTGGTGCTCCAGGGATCTCCACCAGCTTCTGCTCCCCACTCGGCGGCATCTGGTGTCAAGAGGCCTGTTATTAAGAAGATTTTGCTTTTGCTGCTTTTCTGTATGCTGAGGGTGGAGGAATGGGTTAATTGCATTTCTAACTGACTTTCCTCTGTCTTCTGTATGATGTTATGCTGTACCAGGTGCTGCCCAAGGTCAGTGCCTGGCTGTATTCACCGTTATCTCATTTGCAGTTCCTTTTGGGCGCGCTTTCCCATGCTGGGGGGGTGCACCCTGCTTTAACTATTGGGTTTTGCGCAGGCAAACCTTAGTTCTGGCATTGACCAGAGAAGATCTCAATACTCAATAAACTACTGTTCTTTTACATGAGTTTGTTTCAGTTTTTGGGATTCTGACACCTGGGGAGACCACGTGAGCCACGGAGAGCAAGAGTTCCCTCCTGCTGGAGACAAAGCGTTCCTTGCAGCCCACAGTGAAACCTCTCACTGTGCCTTAGTGGCAGAGGATGTGGGTAGCAGCACAGAAAGCCAAGAAGAGTTTGGATTTATATCCCCCCTTTCTCTCCTGTAGGAGACTCAAAGAGGCTTACAATCTCCTTGCCCTTCCCCCCTCACAACAAACACCCTGTGAGGTAGGTAGGGAGCTGAGAGAGAGCTCCGGCTGTGAGCTAGCCAGGTCACCCAGCTGGCATGTGTGGGGGTGGACAGGCTAAACCTAGTTCCCCCGACAAGCCTCCACAGCTCAGGCGGCAGAGCGGGGAATCAAACCCGGTTCCTCCAGATTAGATACACGAGCTCTTAGCCTCCAACGCCACTGCTGCTCCAACCACGTCTTCTTCCCCTTCCTGCCAGATTTCAACCCCTCCGCCCCAAGTTTCTTTAACCTTTGCTCTGCTTGCATGGGGATTTTTTTCCAGTGGTGCCATTTTGGATATGTGGAATAGGTTTCTGGAGGGTGAGCTTGAAGGTTCTGCTGTATGCTGAGTCAGACCTTCAGCTTAGCTAGCTCTGGGTTGTCTGCTCTGACTGGCAGCAGCCCAGCATGCAAAAAAAAATGTTTCTCGTCTCATCGCTTGCATCACCTGAGAGTTTGGCAGGGATTGATCCGGGGGGCTCAGAGACAGCCCAAGGAGGTGCTGAGTTCCTGAGCCCACTGCTGCTTTTCAAGCGATTTGTGGTGGTGCAGTTTTACATTTGCCCATGTTTAAGTGTGAAGAATGGGCCATGTTCCCTTTTTTCTCCCTGGTGCGATACGTGACCTGGGGGTCCTCTCTGGTGTAAGGGGGTCTGTTCCCACGCCACACATCTAACACAGCAGTGGCGTAGGAGGTTAAGAGCTCGTGTATCTAATCTGGAGGAACCGGGTTTGATTCCCAGCTCTACGCCCTGGCTATGGAGAACTTCTCTGGGGAATTCAAGATTAGCCTGGACACTCCCACACCATCCTTCTAGGTGACACTGAGGCTAATTTTACAACTTCTCGGAGCTCTCTCAGCCCCACCCACCTCACAGGGTGTTTGTTGTGAGGGGGGAAGGGCAAGGAGATTGTCAGCCCCTTTGAGTCTCCTGCAGGAGAGAAAGGGGGGATATACATCCAAACTCTTCTTCTTCTTCTTCTTCTTCTTCTTCTTCTTCTTCTTCTTCTTCTTCTTCTTCTTCTCCTCCTCCTCCTCCTCCTCCTCCTTTTCCTCCTCCTCCTCCTCTTCTAGCTGGTGTGAAGGAAAAGGAAGATTCCTGGATGCACGAGAGACATGGGGTGCACCTTATCCAGCCCAAATGTCAATCCAGATTTAGCGGTCTCTGAAGAGAAGGTGAGCCCGTCGCTGGAAGATGTTCTGGATTTGACATCAGATCTGCAGTGCAGGGTTGATGAGGAGCTGCAAGAATCCTTTGTGCTTTCAGAGGCTCAGAAGGAGCTGATCCGGACCTCCTGGGAAATCCTGCACAAAGACATTGCCAGAGTGGGAGTGATTGTCTTCATCAGGTAAGGAAAGGATGGGCGACACCTGGCTTGACAACAGTACATGTGAAAGGGAGCTGGGAGTCTTAGTAGACCACAAACTGAACATGAGTCAGCAGTGTGATGCGGCAGTGAAGAAAACCAGTGTGATTTTGGGTTGTATCAGTAAGAGTGTAGTGTCTAGATCGAGGGATGTGGTGTACCTCTCTCTATTCTGCATTGGTTAGACCTCACCTGGAATATTGTGTGGGAAAATAGCAATTCAAAGGATATTGACAAGCTGGAGCGGGTCAGGAGGAACAGCTTAAATGGTCAAAGGTCTGGAATCCACACCCTACGAGGAGACTTAGGGAGCTGGGGATGTTTAGTGTGGAGAAGAGAAGGTTAAGAGGTGACATGATAGCCATGTTTAGATATTTGAAGGGATGTCATGTTGGCGAGGGAGCAAGCTTGTTTTCTACTCCAGAGACTAGGACCAGGAGTGATGGGTTCAAGGTGAAGGAAAAGAGATTCCACCTAAACATCAGGAAAAACTTCCTGTTCGACAGTGGGATGCACTCCCTTGGAGAGTGGTGGAGTCTCCTCCTTTGGAGGTTTTTAAACAGAGGCTGGATGGCCATCAGTCAGGAGTGTTTTGATTGTGTGTTCCTGCATGGCAGGGGGCTGGCCTTGATGGCCCTTGGGGGTCTCTCCCAACTCTATGATTCTATGAAAGGGTTTTGATTCAGAGTTTGGAGTTCCAGAGCCTCGGGGTGCAAAGAGGTCCCACAGGCATAGCAGCTTCTTCCACGCATCCCAAGGACCGCCCTTCGTCACACAGGACACCCTGCAAATGGGACTTTGAGATCTCCAGGCGACAGAGATCCGTTTCCCTGGAGGAAATTGCTCCTTTGGAGGGTGGACTGTATGGAGTTACACCAAACTGAGTTTCCAGTTGGCAACCCTACCCAGGAGGATCCTGACGGCCACTTGGAAGAGAGAGGGGGGTCTGTCTGCATTGCCGGTCTGAGGGATCTGGCCTCTTTCTGCAGACCCCTCTGCTCAGCGCCAGCGTGAGCTGGTCTCTCCATAGATGGAATTGTGATAACCTCCTGGGAGTCTGTCCACACAGCCTGCCTGCCTGTGTTGGAGGTCCACCGCTTCTGAGAACGAGGGGAAGGCCTCCTTGGCCCGCATCCTCTGGTGACATGATTTCCACCCTCCCCAACATCCCTAGTCCCTTTTTGGCTTAGAAAGATCAGTTCCAGCAGAAAGTGGGCTTTTGCGGTTGCTGCTCAGGAAGCCGGGGGATCGATTCCCAAGTTCTGGGGTGCCTCGGGGCCGGCACGGGAGAGCCAGGGAGCCTGCTCATCCCTCCGCTTAGGTCTGGCCCTCCAGAGGCAGAAGAGCTTTAAAACAAAAGACTTGGGCAGCTGTGGGAGGGACTTTGAAGAGATAGGATGTGGGAAGGATATTGAGGAGATAGAAAAAGTGCAGAGAAGGGCAACGAGGATGATTGAGGGACTGGAGCACCTTCCTTATGAGGAGAGGCTGCAGCGTTTGGGACTCTTTGGTTTTGGAAGGGAACATCTGAGGGATATGATGAAGTCTATAAAATTATGCATGGGGGGGTGGCGTTGACAGAGAAATTTTTTCTCTCTTTCTCTAGCTCTAGAACCAGGGCATCCATTGAAAATGCTGGGGGGGGAAAAATTGGGACTAATAAAAGGAAACTACTTCTTCACACAGCATGTAGTTAGTGTTTGAGAATATGCTGCCACAGGAGGTGAGTGATGGCCCCACTAACCTGGATAACTTTAAAAGGGGCTTGGACAAGATTTATGGAGGAAAGTCGATTTATGGCTACCAATGTGATCCTACTTTGATGGGAATTGCAAATGCCTTAACAGTCCAGGTGGCAGACATGTAGCCACAGAGAAGGCCAGCTCACCTCCTTGCAGCGAGAAGCAAGGCACCCTGGTGGGCCACTGCGAGGAGCAGGAATGCTGGACTTCGAATGGACCTGGTCTGATCCAGGCTTGTTCTTAACCTTATGTTCTTAAAGGCCATTGCTTTCACCTCCTGCAGGTGGTGAGCTCCCAAGAGCACCTGGCGGGCCACTGCGAGTAGCAGAGAGCTGGACTAGATGGACTCTGGTCTGATCCAGCTGGCTTGTTCTTATGTTCTTATGACTTTGCAGCTTATTCAGCCCGCTCTGAGGCTGAATCTTGTCAAATGATTTCTTGGGTTGGTGTCTCCTTCCAAACTGGAGAAGTGACGCCCTCCACCCGCCCAGTGCATCTGAATCCGCAGTTTCAGCCTTGCTGAGGAGGGGGTGGTCTTGACTCAGGAACATCTGCTTCACTTGCAGAAAGTCCCAAGTTCGATCCCCAGCATCGTCAGTGAGGAGGTGATGTGAGAAACACCCAGAAAGCCGCTGCCCGTCAAAGGAGGCGTTGCTGATTTTGAGAGGCTGGAGGTCTGATTTGGCAGGAGGCAAATGTTCAGCCAATGGACGATGGTCCTTAAGAGAGCTGGGGGGAGGCTTCGCTGCTTGGGGTACGGACATTTCTTTTGACCCCTTGGCTGCCTCTGAAAAAGATATCAAATACCACATTGGTGGGAGGGCATATACCGCTTAACCGGCATCTTTATAGCTGCCCATCTCTTTGTGGGGAGTGACCCTCGTCTCTTTCCTGAGCGGCCTCATTTTTACATTACTGGCTCAATCATCAAGGTCATTTTTTTGCATTTCAGCATGTGGATTACCAGAACTGCAGCTCAGATTTATAAAAATACAGGCTGGATCCCAAAATGTCCTGCTAGCATGGAGGAATTCTCCTCCCCTGGAAGGAGAGATGCAGGGTTTGCTATTTCAGTTTGGTGTTAAATTTTAAAAACACACACACTTAACTCTCGGTTGCAAGCTGCCTGGCCCGTAGGGACATCATGTTCACCACGGAAGACTCTTCCCAAGCTGTAACCCCGGATGTTAAGAGGAAGGCTCCTTCTGCTAGAGCAGAATTGAAGCAATTATTATTTTTTTCCATGGGGCCGCATAGAAACAGAAATATTGTGGAGGCGAGACCCAGGCGGGAGGCTGAAAGCCCGCAGAAGTAGCAGTCAAGGCAACAGCTTCTGCGGGGCTTTCAAAGCACCAGCTCCCCAACCTTACGGCAGGGGCCAGTCAGGGTCATCGGCGGGCAGTTGGCCCATGAGCATTATAACATGAATGCTGTGCTCTCTTCTGAGCAGGGCCCACACGGACCATCCTCCGTTTCACCTGGCAAATGCAAATACTTTCAAATTCTGAACAAGAAATGTCTCTGCGCACTCTCTGCGCACTCCCAAACCCACTTCCTTCAAGCCCCAGACAAGCGGGGTAGGCAAGCAGGCGTGCAGCAAATGCACAGTGTAGGAGTGCTTTTCTATCTCAAATCCCAGAGAATGCGCTGCCATTCTCTTTGGCAAAGGAATCAGGCCTCAATTCTTGAGACTTCTCCAGGGTGACATTTTGCTTTTATCTTGCCCACAGATCTTGGCCTGCGTAAATTGCTAGCTTGTAGAAGAAGCTAGTTACCTCACATGCTCTGGTGTGTGTGTGATATGGTTTGATTCATGGTGATTCATGGTGGTTGCAATATCCAGTGGTTGCAATATCCAGAGGCCAGCAGCTGCAGGCAGAGGAGCTCGAGGGAATCCGTCCAGTGGTGGGATTCAAATAATTTAACAACCGGTTCCGAAAGGACTCAGTGGTGAGATTACAACCAGTTCTCTGAAGTAGACAAAAAAATAGCTACTGGTTCTACTGAATAGGTGCGAATAGGCGGAATCCCACCACTGAATCCGTCCTCTTCTGGACAGAGGGGGGGCCACATTCCGGCGTCTTTGTTTGTGTTCGTGGAAATCAGCAGTGTTCTGTTCTCAGAAATTCTCACATAAGGCAAGAGCCTCTTGCAAGCAACTGGAAGCGAAATCTTCTCCCTGGAAGCCTGACGTGACCCTGGGCAGAGTCTAAGGCAGAGATGGCGAACCTTTGGCACTCCAGATGTTATGGACTACAATTCCCCATCAGCCTAGCATGATAATTGAACATGCTGGCAGGGGCTGGTAAGAGGTAACAGTCAACATCTGAACTCTAGGGCAGCGATGGCGAACCTTTTCGAGATCGAGTGCCAAATTGCAACAAAACCCACTTATTTGCAAAGTGCCAACACGACTGAATTTAACCTGAATACTGAGGTTTTGGTTTACTAGAAAAACGGTTGGCTCCGGCGTGTTACTTGATAAGCTTGGTGAAGCAACCATGCAGCAGCTTTGAACAAAGAATCATGACCCTAGGAGGGTTTACTCAGAAGCAACCCCCATTGCCAGGTAAGGATACCGTGCTTTAGTTCTTCTCATGAAAATCAGTGGGGTTTAACAGCGCTTAACGGGGATACCTACACTGCCTCCCCAAAACTAGGTCTTAGGTTTAGAAGAAGAAGAAGAAGAAGAAGAGGAGTTTGGATTTATATCCCCCTTTTCTCTCCTGTAGGAGACTCAAAGGGGCTTACAATCTCCTTTCCCTTTTTCCCCTACAACAAACATCCTGTGAGGTAGGTGGTAATAATTATTATTATTTAATGCTAATAATCGAGCCCAGCGGCCCAGGCCAGCCTTTAGATATTATTAGGAGGTTTGATTCTGCTTGCAGCTACGCTTGGCATACAGAGAGGGCTTCTGAGTGCCACCTCTGGCACCGATTACTTATGGGTTAAGCCACCACTGGTCTAGGGCTTGGCTCAGAAAAAGGGGTTCAAGTGAAGGCCAAGAGATTAGCCCCCCTCTTCTCTTGCTGGTCCAGCACCCAGGCAGCAGCTTCTGCAGCACCCTTGGTTTGATTCCCAGCCAGGGAAGCATTCAAAACACATGCTTTTGAATGTCTGAAGAACCAGCTGGGCCCAGCATTTCCAGTTCAAATCTCCCCAGCTGCAGGGTGGGGGATAACCTGGAGCAGCTGAACACAGGAGTTCGGTTTTGTTAAGTTTCCTGGTGTGATAAACTTGCCGGGGGGCGAAGGCAGCTGGGCAGCCTTTGCAGCCCCTCGAGAACCGTGACCCTCCGGCATCCCTTTCTCCAGGTGGCTCCAGAGCCAGAGAGGTGTGGGGGATGGTGCCCAGGAGTACCCCACCTGCTCCCAGCCCTGTGCCTCGTGCCCCCTGGCGGCACCGAGGGGGTGGGGGGGCTCGAGATGAGGGAGTGGCTCCAGACTGCCACAGCGCCCATCCGGAGCCACACACACACCGCCTCCCTGCAGGCTGCCATCTGCCCTCCCCAGGCCCTGGGTTGGGGAGAAGCTGGCCTACAGAGAGGCAGGGTGGCAGGGTGGCAAGGCAGGTGGCCTAGGAGCTGGCCTGCTGCCATGGTGCCCGTTCAGAAGCGTCCCCTAAGCTCCGCGAAGGCCTGGGGAAGGAGTTGACGCAACTCAGGCGTGGGTGATCGCGTGGCGATGGAGCTGGTTATGTCTGTGCCGGGTGCCTCCCTGCGCCAACCACGGCTCGAGGAAGAAGAGCACAGAAGAGGCGGAGAGGCGCATTTTTGCACACACACACACACACCACTGGTGCACCCGGGGGTCATTTGACACACACACACCCGTCCCCGTGGGCGGTTTGCCCCTGGCCAGGGTTTCTGAGCCTCGATCAGAAACTGGTGCTAGGGCAGTTGGGACAGACCTGTGGAAATGAAAAGAGCTTTATCTGCCTGAATTATAAGTCTGAGTGAATAAACTGCAATATATAAAATACAGGAGGAGACCTGTGGTTTGCTTTGCTCTCACCTTTGCTTGGATGGGAATTTTACAAACGACAGGGGGTGGGGGCAGAGAATTTCAAATGGAGCTTACCGATAATTGTGTCAGGGGGGTGAGTGGTGCGTGTTCCCTATCCCTGCGGATCTGAAACTCCAGGCAACGGCTGCAGGTTTCTGAGTGCAGCCATAGCGACTGGTCACTTGCTTCCAAAAACCCTGAAGTCTCAACATCTGTGTTGCTATATCCTGCAGTCCAACATAACAGTACGATCTTTCTCAGAATCCACTGAGAATGTCACTCCCAAAGGAAGGAGAGTGAAAAGAACATAAGAACATAAGAACAAGCCAGCTGGATCAGACCAGAGTCCATCTAGTCCAGCACTCTGCTACTCGCAGTGGCCCACCAGGTGCCTTTGGGAGCTCACAGGCAGGAGGTGAAAGCAATGGCCGTTGCTGCTGCTGCTGCCTCGAAAGCACCTGGTCTTCGCTAAGGCATTTGCACAATCTCCAGATCAAAGAAGGGATCAAGATTGGTAGCCATAAAATCGACTTCTCCTCCATGAAATCTGTCCAAGCCCCTTTTAAAGCTATCCAGGTTAGTGGCCATCACCACCTCCTGTGGCAGCATATTCCAAACACCAATCACACGTTGTATGAAGAAGTGTTTCCTTTTATTAGTCCTAATTCTTCCCCCCAGCATTTTCAATGAATGCCCCCTGGTTCTAGCATTTGTGAAAGAGAGAAAATTTCTCTCTGTCAACATTCTCTACCCCATGCATAATTTT
Organism: Sphaerodactylus townsendi; assembly: GCF_021028975.2. Lineage (NCBI taxonomy): Eukaryota > Metazoa > Chordata > Lepidosauria > Squamata > Sphaerodactylidae > Sphaerodactylus > Sphaerodactylus townsendi. The sequence goes on along the minus strand of NC_059430.1, from coordinate 131,769,764 downwards.
ATATGTAGACTTCAATCATATCCCCCTCAGGCGTCTTCCTCTCCAAACTAAAAAAAAAAAAAAGGGAGTCCCCAAGCGTAGCTGCAGCCTCTCCTCATAAGGAAGGTGCTCCAATCCTTCAATCATCCTCGTTGCCCTTCTCTGCACTTTTTCTATCTCTTCGATATCCTTTTTGAGATGGCGGCGGCCAGAACTGCTGAACACAGTACTCCGGTGGCAGGTCGTGCATTGCTTGCTATAAGGGCATGACAATCCTTGCAGTTTTATTATCAACTCCTTTCCTAATTATCCCCAGCATAGAGTTTGCCTTTTTCACAGCTGCCATGCATTGAGTTGACATTCCCATGGAACTATCAACTAAGACTCCCAAATCCTTTTCCTGGTCTGTGACTGATAGCACTGACCCCTGTAGCGTGTATGTGAAGTTTGGATTTTTTGCCCCTATGTGCAAATCTAGAAATCTAGCTTGGGATGAGATCAGCAGTGAAACCCCGCAGCTATTCCTTCGAAGAGGCACGAAGGTGGGTGGGAGCTGCTGTATGGCTTGTTTGATGCCCACAGCGGCTTCTGGGGTGCTTTGAACTGTTGGGTCCCCTGCTAATAAGCGGGATACTTCTGCAAGGAGCACTACGTACAAACACATGAAAAGCAGGGAAAGGGGAGTGAGTAACTGATCCCAGAAGACGGGGGGCGGGGGGGGAGAGAAGCTGCGGAATGAAAGAATGGGAGGGGGATTGTTAGTGCGTAAATAGCCTGGGGTCTTTGTAGAATTCGCCCTGGGTTACCCAGGGACAATAAGCACCCTCAGGTGCCATTCCCTTCATTGGCCCTCTTTTTGGCTTCTTTCTCGGCACCAGCAATTTGTTCAGTCCTCCACCCCATCAGTCGAATTGACTTACACAGTGGGAAATGATGTACAAGCTGGAGCTGCCTGCGCACGTGCTCAGATGCGCCCTCTCGTGGGCTGCCTCGGGACTGTCAGCATCCTTCTCCCAACCCAGCAGCAAAATTGTTGGTTTATTTCTGAACAAAAAGAGCCGGAAAGAAAATCCAGATGGTATAAAAGGCATTAAAAGCCATCTTGGCTGGCTGATGCTTCCACCTTCCTTCCAGGAAAAGATTAAGTGCAGTTCAGGTTGGAAGTGTGGTTTAAACTGAAATGATTCTCTTCAGTTGCAATTACACACAACTGACGTCCCCGAAAAGGAGCATGCACTTCATTTCAGGAGTTTCATGTGTCAGGCTCTCGAACGTGGAAATAACAGAGATCGTAGGAAAGTCCTAAAGCAGTTTATTTCTACAGCGTGTAGAGCCGTGGTGGCGAACCTATGGCACTCCAGATGTTATGGACTACAATTCCCATCAGCCACTGCCAGCGGCAGCTGTGGGAATTATAGTCCTAATAACATCCTGGAGTGCAAAGAGTTGCCCGCCACCACCAGATATTAAGAAGTAACAGAGAAACTGAATCTAATCTCCCCGCGCCTAGATCCAGGTGAGATTTCTATATCCTTCAAAACCCCCCCATTTCCGATCTCCCACCGTGCCAAATGTGTTTCACAAAGTGTATAACATTTGCACTACAGAGCTTCAAGAAACCTGGGAACGTTCGCCCCTTCCCGCAGGAGGGCTGGCGCCAGGGAATTGCCAGGGACGGGAGAGGGAAACAGGAAAGCGTTTACAGGAAACATTTGCAATTCTTACACAGCAAGAAGTCTGGGCATTGACAGGCTTGGACCTGACATCATGTTCCTTTCCAGGAATTCTTGATAAGCCATCCCTCCATGGAAGGGACCTCAGCGCCTGAGCTTTAAATAAGCCAGAAGACTATATGAATTTAAGCTGTCTTTTAGACCAAAACAGAGTTATAAACAGATAAACATTTACATAAAACATAATATAAAAAAAGTACCTGAACCAAGAAGAAACTAGCGACCTTAAACGATGTCAAAAGTGAAGTGAAAACTTTTGCCGTACGAAATTCCGTTTTAAAAAGGTATTTAAAAAGTATTATAGAAACATTGGTTTGTTTCACCCTCCCGTTCTGTTACGAATTCTAATAGCAGCTGTACAAAATTTAGCAACATTGACATTGGGATGAGAATTCTCGTCACTTAAAGATTGATGGGAAGAATCCTCCAAAGCAGTGGTGGTGAACCTTTGGCACTCCAGATGTTATGGACTACAATTCCCATCAGCCCTTGCCAGCATGGACAATTGGCCGTGCTGGCAGGGGCTGATGGGAATTGTAGTCCAGTAACGAATCTAATTAACAAGGTTGTCGCCTACGACTTTCTCCAAAAGCATTCTCTGTCCCAGGTTACAAGTTATAGTGAATGCACAGACAATCCGTGTGCTCTTGATTTCTGTTTAAAAAATATATTGGGGGATTCTCATATTGCATTTGATGCATGCTCAGCTGAATGTGCGACACAAACTGCGCATTTATCCCAGTAGGGCCCTGGTATCAAACAGCAAAGTAAACACACATCATCTCTTTCTTGCAGCTGGATACACTTACATGGGGGGTGGACCTGCGTTCACTGGAATGGGTGAAGAGGAATTCAGGCTGTGTCCAGCCCAGGGTCAACAATTCAGAATCTCCTGGAGATCTGGGTGGTGGGCGGGGTTGCCAGCTGGGAGGGAGGAAGAGGGAGACTCAATGTGCAAAAATGGGCAGTTGAAGCTTTTCGTGGCAAGGAGGTAAATCGCAACGTCTTGTAAATCACATCCCGTTCAGCCTTTGTTAAAGGGGACCAGATATTTGGCCACCCTTGTGATAGAACCTGAGGAGGCTAGGATTGGGGGAGGGGAGGGACTTCCGTGGGATATGAAGCCATAGAGCCATGGTGGCAAACCTTGGCCACTCCAGATGTTATGGACTACAATTCCCATCAGCCCCTTCCAGCATGGCCAATTGGCCATGCTGGCGAAGCTGATAATCAGCGATTCCCTGCACCCTTATAGGGTCTACCTGTCAGCTGGCATTTCTCTGGAGCAGCGTGTTTTCTGCTGCGGCTGAGATCCATTGTAATTTTAGATCTCCAGGTTGGTGATGCTAGTCAGTTAGGGTCACAAAGGTGGCTGCTGTTCAGCTTTAGAATTCCCTGAAAACTCACCCAAGTCTGTGTCCGTGCATCTTCTAGAGACGGTGAAATTTTTCTTTTTCTTTTCTTTTTTTTTTTACTAAAATTGCCTTTGAGTGAATAAAGCAGCAGTGGCGTAGGAGGTTAAGAGCTCGTGTATCTAATCTGGAGGAACCAGGTTTGATTCCCAGCTCTGCCGCTTGAGCTGTGGAGGCTTCTCTGGGGAATTCAGATTAGCCTGTGCACTCCCACACACGCCTGCTGGGTGACCTTGGGCTAGTCACAGCTTCTCGGAGCTCTCTCAGCCCCACCTACCTCACAGGGTGTTTGTTGTGAGGGGGGAAGGGCAAGGAGATTGTCAGCCCCTTTGAGTCTCCTGCAGGAGAGAAAGGGGGGATATAAATCCAAACTCTTCTTCTTCTAAAAACAGGGAGAAGTCAACTGAGACAGAGCAAGCAAGGAACCCCCTCAGCAAAATTAGTTTCCGGAGAGTAAATGTGAGCAAAACTTAGGTTCACACCAACATCCCTGATGCTGAGAGGCACAAAGAACCAGACTGCCTTAAACCGGTTTCCTGACATAGTAGTCCAGTTGTTCAAGGGACTGTTTTGTACCGCTGGAGGGATCTCCTTTTTATGGTTCTGAGGATCAGGGCCAGCTCCAGGCAGAGAGTTCCCAGGCGCCCCCTTCTACCCACCACAGGCTCCCACACAGACCCTCCTTCCACCCCCACCCTCACCTGCCTGTTCATGAGCAGCCCTACTGCTGCCCACACTCCCTCCTGCACCCTTCCCCCGGGGCTCGTGGACAATGCATGCAGCAGCTGGGGGCACAGCGGCACGCTAGCGAATCGGAATCACACAGCCTGCTGATGCTGGCCCTGCCCAAGTCACCACTTGGAGCAGCCAACTAGGCCTTCATTCCCAAAGCAAAGCCAAAGATGCTGTAAGCAGCCTCCTGACTTAATTCACTCTGATCTATGTGGACCTATCACACCAGCATCAACTGGTAATAACACCTATCTGTTGTCTTTCATTGATGACTACTCGAGATACACTGTGTGTTATTTGCTAAGAGAAAAGTCGCAGACTGAACAGAAACTAAGAGACTATGTTGCCATGGTATCTAATAAGTTCAATAGAAAACCCAAGTGTATCCAAACGGACAGAGGTGGTGAATACAATTCCATATCTATAAACAATTTCTTGAGGGAACATGGGATCCAACACAGTGTCTTGACTGCCTTCTCTCTCGTCTCTCCTCCAGACTCTTTGAGACCCACCCAGAATGCAAGGATGCCTTTTTCCTCTTCCGCAACATCGACGATTTCCAGCAACTGAAGATGAGCAAAGAGCTGCAGGCTCATGGCCTCAGGTAGACCTCCTGCTTGCCTTCGGTTCCAGTTTCCACCTGGAGAGCCAGTACCTGAGAGGCCACTGGAAAACTGAGCATGTCCTCCAAATGCTGGCCAGGACAAGCCCCCTTGGAATGTGCTGGAGGATCTCTCTGGGGAGCCTCCACCCCGTCCCACAGACACGCCTGCTTCCCACTGGGCTACACAATGGCAGCTGACCTCATGGGAGGGCTGCCTTCGGCAAAGGGAGCCGGCCAACCTGTCTTCTCTGCGGGTTACTGGGATGCCAACCACCAGGTGGTCACTGAAGATCTCCTGGGATCAGCTCACCTGGAGAAGGTGGCAGGTGGACTCTGTGGCATTATATCCCACTGAAATCCCCCTTCCCAAACCCCACCCTCCTCAGGCTCCAACCCCCAAGTCCCCAGGTACTTCCCAACCGAGAGCTGGCAGCCCTGCCCAGGAGTTTGGATCTAGGCTGTTAGGCTGTGCTGGGAAGAGACGCCAGCTTCCAGGGAGACCTGAGAATCCCCTGAAATGATGCTTCATCTCTAGACTACAGAGATCAGTTTCTCTGGAGAAAACAGGTGCTTTGGAGGGTGGGCTTATGGCACTGAGGTCCCTGTCCTCCCCAGACTCCACCCCTGAATCTCCCCTTCTACAGTCTGGAGTTGGCAACTGTATCCTCCCCACCCCTGTTGGCAGCTGAGGGGGCTGCTGGGCTGCTTTTGCTTGTAAGGGTGTTCTGTCTAGTGGCGTAGCTAGGAGGAGACAAAGGAGGCAAATGCCCCAGGCACTACTGGAGAGTGTCCCGTGGGGGGCGCATTCAGTCACCCCTTCCCCCCATGAGAGCTGCTTTGCACTGCTTGCTGCCACCGCTGCCACTGCCCCTCCTGTGCTCCCACCCACCAGCCTCTGCCCACCCACCACCTTGGGCTGCTGCCACCCTCTTGCCAAGGTGCCTCTTCCCCGGCCAGCATGCTCCCTGGCTGGTGGGGAAGGCTCTGCTCAAGTTGGCACTGCCATGGCTGGTCTCGCCCAGCTGCTGCCCTTCCATAGGTAGGCAAGAGGTTGAGGGCACCCTTTCCCTCCGCACAATTTTGGAGGGAGGGTGCGATTTCAGTATTTGCTCCGGGCACCATTCTCTGCAGCCTGCCGCTGGTTCTGTCCCTGTTCGGCTGACGTGGCCAGAGGGTGACGGGGATGGGGCTTTGTGGAAGCCAGTTTGAGGTGTTTTGTTGCCAAATCAAGGTTGAGAAATCCTTGGAGATTCGAGGGGGGGCAGGTGGGGAGGGATTTCAGCAGGGCACAAGGCCACAGAGGCCACTCTCCACAGCAGGCATTTTTCTCCAGTAGAACTGGTCTTTGTAGACTGAAGGTCAGTTGTAATCCCAGGACTTCTCCAGGTCACACCTTGAGATTGGTATCCCTACCTCCAAGCCAAGTACAGCCAAGACGGCTTCTGGGCTGCCCTTGGCCAGATCTGAGCCGAGGCACCATGTTGTTGTTGTTGTTATTATTATTATTTATTAAATTTAGTATACCGCCCTATCCCCGAAGGGCTCAGGGCGGTGTACAGATAAAACATCAGCTAAAAACATACATATAATTAAAACAACAGTCGTATCTTAGAACATCGCCCGCACCCTTACGAAACCCTCCTAATGCGAAATAATGGGTCCTGATGGTGTTAGGGCCCACGGGGGTAAAGAGGAGGGGGCAGGGGCATCCTCAGGGGCCGATCTCTCCAAAGGCCCGGTGGAACAACTCAGTCTTACAGGCCCTGCGGAAATCCCCAAGGTCCTGCAGGGCCCGGACAGCTGGAGGGAGAGTGTTCCACCAGGCAGGGGCCAGAGCCGTGAAGGCCCTGGCTCCAGTGGAGGCCAACCACATCATTGAGGGGCCGGGGACCTCCAGTAAATTGGCCTCTGCTGAGCGCAGAGGTCGAGTTGGGACATATGGGGTAATGCGGTCCCGTGGGATATCAATCCCCCACCGCGCGCGCGCGCGCACGCACGCACACGCACACACACACTTTGTGCAGTACTTAGATGACTTGGCTGGAAAAGCAGCCCAGGGCTGGCCAAATCCTGCCCCACCTTTTCTTTTCACTTAGTGTGTATGGCACTCCGTCAACACACAGCTGACACTCCGTCAACACACAGCTGACTGATGGTAACCCATTGCCTGCCTCTGCGTCACAACTCTGGATTTCCTTGGTGGTTGTTCATCCAAATTCTAACCAGCGCTAGCCCTGCTTTAGCTTCTGTGACCTGAAGAGGTCAGGCTAGTTTGCATCTTGGAGAGGGCCCTTGGGTTATATCAACCAATTAATTCTGTTTAGCTGGAATTTTGGAGCTACATAAACATGACAAATGGGTAGTAAACAAAAGAAGATGCCTGTTTCAAATGCAAGGGCTTGCAGAGAGCACTCCATTCAAATCTATTAATATTATTGTTTTCATATGCAAGTTCCACTAGTTTTTGCTCTAATTCTGCATTATGTTTTAGTTTCTGGTCATTTGGGGCATAAAGGCCCACTAAAACAATTTTAGATCCTGCAACAGTAATTTCCACAGTCAAGAGCCTGACCAAGTCGTCTTTAAATATCAATGTTAGTTTATATTGTGGTTTTACATAAAAGACCACTCCTCTCTTTTTCTTATGATGACAAACCATAAAGGTTTGTCAAATATTTCCTGTCTTGTCTTCTTATATGTGTCCCTTGTGAGCATGTTCTTTTAGAAAATGGAAAATCTTTCTCTTTTTTACTAATACATTTAGCCCTTTAACATTCCAAGATAATTCTTTATAATCCATCATGTTTAATTGTTGTGTGTTGTTTCAAAGTCTTTTCTATATTTGCGAAGGAATTCCTCAGGCTTTAATGTTTCAGGAATCCTGTGTCTTTGTAAGAGCATGACACTCCCTCTGGGAACTCCCATCCAAATGGCACACCATTTTTTTTTCAAACTGTCAGTCAAAAATCTGTAATCTCTCTGAATGGGATCTCCTTTAATATTATAATTTGTTTTCCATCAATTTTCAAATACAAAAATATTCTAAATTTTCAATATAGAAAAATTTTCAATATAGAAAAATTTTCAATATAGAAAAATTTCAATAAATTTTCAATAAATTTTCAATATACAAAAATATTCTAAAAAACCACAAGCAAATTCTTACAAACAAACTATATAAATAAAAATTGTTTCCATCAAGTTGTTTGCATCGTGTGCCTGTAGTATGTGGTCTCTCAGGGATCTGGAACTAAACTGAACTAGACAGTTTCTCAGTAACTTTTCTCTGTTTAGCAAAGTTGGAGTTAATACGAAAAGCCTTATAAATATTCCACTCTGCATTTCCTTTTCCTGTAAATTGTCCCACTTCTGTTTGTTATCTTGACCCTCCGATTCAGGAATTGCTCTAAAGCCCAGAGAATCCTCTCTCTGGCCTAGCTCCAAACATGTTTATACAAAAATATTCTAAAAAACCACAAGCAAATTCTTACGAACAAACTATATAAATAAAAATTAAGATCTTAGGCCCTGAGCAGGTGGGTTTCTGCAAAGGCAAATCTACTTTGGATCACGGCCTAGTTTTGTCTCATTTAGCGAATAGATACGCAAGTCATGGCTCGAACAAACTTTTTGTTGCTTTCATTGATTTGAAAGGGGCCTTTTTATTCAATCTCGATAGATCTGCTATCGGAAAAGCTTACTTCTTGGAATATTGACCCTAGATTGTTATTCTTAATCAGGCAGCTATATTCCATTACAAGATGCCAAGTAAAATGTTCACCAGAGGGCCTCCTCACAAGTAACATCCTTGTCAACAAGGCGTCAAACAGGGCTGTATTTTTGCCCTTTTCTTGTTCAACATATTTTTATATGATTTACCATTGACGTCCTCAGAAGTTAATGGTCATAGTCCCAGACTAGGTCCCTTCCACATTCCCATACTATTATATGCGGATGATGCAGTTTTATTGTCCCGCTCTAGAATTGGAGTATCCTACCTAATGAATGCTTGTGCCATCTACTGCGAAGCTAATCAATTAAAGATCAATTTTGAGAAATCTAAAGTCCTAGTATTTGCCAAAAAATTAAAAGTCTTCAAGTGGAAAATACAAGATAATCCAATCAAATAGGTAAAGCAATTTAAATATCTCGGGATAACATTCAGTCATAATCTGTCATGGGCTACCCAATGGAAAGTAGCTCTATGGCTGCACCAACCTCCAAAGAATTGTGCAGCACCCTCACTGCTGGGGGGATGCCCCTTACACTGGCAAAGGGGGCAAAGACGCCAGCACAACGCTCTGCGTCTCTCTCGCGCTCGCTCTCTCACTCTCTCGCTCTCTCGCTCTCTCTCGCTCTCTTGCTCTCGCTCTCTCTCACACACACACACCGACCGCTTTCTGGACTGGACCATAAATAGCTTAAATGTTGATCTAAACCTTTTCCCATTGAAAGATTGGAACTTTAAATATTGTCTTCCCAAAATATCTGTTTTGCACATATGTGTCTCTAGCATGAGGGTGACTATGTTTTCACCTGCACAGGTACTAAACCAAATGACAACACTGTTGACTATGGAAGTATTTTTAAGCATTTGGCCATGTTAAGCATCAAGTTTTATTTCAAGTTTTATTGTTCAGAATTTTGAAATCTTGTTACATTTATTCCAACCTCTTTGTGGAGTACTGTTTGGAACTACTGTTGTAGGTAATCCAGGTGGAAAAGCTAGTAGATTCTGAAAGGCATTTTGTGGGATTTCCTTGGAGAGTTAAATTTCTGTATCATGTAAGACAGGGAGATGGGAAGCCGAACCTTCCCTACAGAAGGAATATAAGAAAATCAAAGCCACAGATTATTGGACCAAATTGCTAACATAAACATTCCATGACAACAGCAAAAAACCTGCCTAGTATCATCCATTGTTTGGAACAGCCTGGTCTTCTATGTTTGTTTAGTGAGAACCAGGAAGAATGTTTGGAAGCATCAAACTAATAGTAAAAATTATTTGGGGAAAACTTTCCATAATTGTTTGAGATCTGCATTGCAAAAATGGATGCTCAGTTATGACTACCACTGAGATAATCTCAAGCCAATGTCAGAGTGGAGGCTTTTTCCCTTGTTAAATTGTTTTAAGAAACAAAATTGGAATGTTGTTGTATCTGGTAATGATTTATCTCAACACGCAAATCAGCGGCTGGTTTGTTCCTTTCACTGAACTTTTTGGAAATATTTATTTTGGAAGTGTTTCCTGCCTTCGTCCTGCATGCTAGAAACTGTGAGAATATTCCAAACAGGGTTGCCAATCTCCAGGTGGGGCCTGAAGTTCTCCTGGGATTTCAGTGGCTCTCCAGATGACAGGGATCAGTTTCTCTGGAAGAAAAGGCTGCTTTGAAGGGTGGACTGCAGCAGCATTCGACCTCACTGAGGCCCGTAACCATCCCTAATTCTGTGTTTGTTTTAAAGGGGCAATTCCCCTCCCCCTTAGCAGCTGTTTATATTCACACAGAGATTTACTCTGTGTTGACATTTGAAAAAGTCCAAAGTTAGTCTTTCTAGATCCTGTTTGGCTTGGCTGGAGCCTTTGTCAATTCTTCTGAATTTCGTGTTTAATCTGAGCCTTCCAGATGTCTGAATCTGAGCTGCCCAATATTTCTGCATCTCTTTGAAAGAGCAGGGGCCATTTGATCTTCATCTCCTGATCCAGATAGTGAGAAGACCCGTCAAAATCCAGCAAGAGAGTGACTTGTGGGCACCCTGTTTGGGGCACTTTAAGATCATGAAGAGAGATGTTCTAATTCTGGGCAGAGACCCAAATTTTATCACCAAGTCTAGCTCATTCTTGTACGGGCCCAGGCGCCAAGAAGGATGGTCTGTATTTGGATGGGAGACCACCAAGCAAGACCAGCGTTGCTCTGCAGAGGAAGGCAACAGCAGACCACCTCTGACTTAAAATCCACAGGAAGTGGAGTTTCATGAGGCCACCAGGAACCATTTGCAACTTAACATCAGAAAAGCCCTGCTGGATTAACCATTGTGGGCCCATCCATTCCACCATCCTGTCTCTAAAATAGACTGACCAAGTTGTCCTTCCGCTTTTATGGGACAGTCCCGCCAAGATTCAGATTAATTTGTTCCAAGCGTCCCAAGGGTTCCTTCCATTGTCCCGATTTTTGGGAGGCTGCCGCACTGCCTTCTGGGGTGCAAGGCAGTGCAGCAGCCTCCTGCAAGACACATGGTCAGTGTTAGGGAAAGCATCGGCCTTCTGGGCGCTGTCGTTTCGCCGCTCTCAAAACGGCAGCCTCCCAGAAGGCAGTAAGCCTCCTGGCGTTGGCGCATTACACACTGCAGCGTGGCCTCAGGTTCGAGTACTGCCTTCTGGGGCGCTGCCGCTTTGGCGGAAACGCAGCTTCCCCAGAAGGCAGTGTGTTCTGCTACATTAATGCTGCACACGAGTCGCGCAGCCGCCTACCCCCGTCCCGGGTTCACAAGGTGACCATCTGGTCACCTTACTCTGAAAGTTCAACACCAAGGCATAGAGGCCGAGGCTTTCTTCTGGTATCAACATCAGAAGAGTCCATCAAGATCAGAGGTTGCCTGCTTCCACGGACGTGCCACCCAGGAGAGCATATGAGGTCAAATGTCCCCGGACGGTGTCCATTTAGTCACGTGGGGGATGGAAAATCTCCCCCCACACCGCTCTTCCTTCCCCCTGGGTCAGGGACGTAACGAGGCAAACTGTAGCCCTGGGCAAAACCTGAGTATCCCCCCCATGGGCGGCCACTCCACCACGATCAAATTTTTTTTTTGCACCATGGACATGGCTGGTGCCCTGTAGGGCAGCATTTTGATTTTATCGCACTCAAAAAATTTCTTAGAGTATCATCTGGAAACCTGGGTTCCTGATGTGTGACCCCCCCAGGGTTTGGTGTGTAGTTTGGTTTAGGGGTCCAAAGTTATGGACCCTCAAAGGGGTGCCCCATCCCCCATTCTTTGCTCCCTTTGGGAGTCCATAACTTTGGATTCCCTGAACCAAACCTCACCAAACTTGGGGGGTAGCATATGGACACAATCTCTCCTTGGATAATATCGCTTCGGAAATTGTGGTGCCATTAGCCTAAAAAACTGCGCCCCCTGCAGGCTAAAAATGGAAAACCACTAAAAATACCCAAAAACGAACCCTGCATTTTGATGCCCCCCACAAGGTGGTGCCCAGGGCAGCTGCCCACCTTGCCCAATGGGCATTACGCCCCTGCCCTGGGTCCATGCACTGACCTTGTGCAAAAAAAGTTGTTTGGTCATGGTGGGGGAAGGCGGCCACCCATACAGAGGGGTGGGGGAATAAAACTGGTGGTTTTTTTGGCCCAGGGCTACATTTTCCCTAGATTCGCCTTTGCCTGCTTCTGACCATGGCTAATTATTTACCAAGGCTAAATCTATCCATAAATCTGTCTCATCTCTTTCTAAAGCTGTCTGTGCCTGTGGCTGTCCCTACATCCCCTTTCAACAAATTCCACATTTTAATAACTTGCTGTATAAACAAGTATTTCCTTTTGTCCATCTCAAATCGACATTCCATCAGCTTCTGCTGGATCTACTTGAGTTCCTGGGGATTCTTGGGGAGTGAGAGGGAGAAAAATGGGTCCTGCTTTATTCATAATGAACGCAGGTGGGACTCCTACTTCGAGGTTCGCCTCTGGCAAATTCTGACTTCTTTTAAATCGTGGAAAGTTTATATTTCAAACATACTCTGCCTTAGTTATTTTTTTTTTAATTCTGTTTAGAATTTCTTGGTGCAATCCTTCTTTCGACAGTGGAGGAAGGAATTGCAGATTTCAGCTGTGTTTCAAAAAGGGGCCCCATCACTACTAACAACTGCAGTAGATTTTCTTTGATTGATTGATCACGATCAAGGAAAGCATCTGTTCCAAGAAAGTGAATGGTGCTGACAGCATAAGCATTTACAAGCATACTGTTGCCAGGATCTTGCAGCCTGCCTACAGTTTCCCCCAAAGAGGTCAACAATTTCCAAGTGGGGCCTGGAGATCCCCTAGAAAGACAACTGATCGCCAGACTACAGAGACCCAATTCCCTCAAAGCAAATGGCTGCTTTGAAGGGCGGACTCTGTGGTATTGTACCCCACCCCCAAGGTCCTTCCCCAGGCTCCAGCACCCAGGGGTGCACCTGTGGAATACAATATGAGGGATCTAGGACCAGACTTTTTGCTCTTTGTCCTGCTCTTTGGCGTAGGAGGTTAAGAGCTCGTGTATCTAATCTGGAGGAACCAGGTTTGATTCCCAGCTCTGCCGCCTGAGCTGTGGAGGCTTCTCTGGGGAATTCAGATTAGCCTGTGCACTCCCACACATGCCAGCTGGGTGACCTTGGGCTAGTCACAGCTTCTCGGAGCTCTCTCAGCCCCACCTACCTCACAGGGTGTTTGTTGTGAGGGGGGGAAGGGCAAGGAGATTGTAAGCCCCTTTGAGTCTCCTGCAGGAGAGAAAGGGGGGATATAAATCCAAACTCTTCTTCTTCTTCTTCTACTGTGGGGAAGATTACGTTTCTACTAAACAATTCCGCCTCCGAGATTTTAACTTTTGTAGCTAGGTTCCTTATGGAAATTTTGAAATGATTACCTGCGATGGTTCTCATGTATGGCCGTTATATGGATTCTATGCCTAATAAAGGTTTATATATATATATATATCTGTGGAATACAGACCCCAGTTCAAGCACTGGAAACCCCCCTCCCCTGTAGCCTGGTCGAGCCCAGGGTTCAGTTGAAGATTCAGCCTGTCTGGGCCCAGCTTTGAACTCTGGGGTCCACCTCTGACATCCATGTGGACTTTGGAAATGTAGCCTGGAGTACAAAGCAGGACCCGTCCCGTGTGAAAGGGAGTTCTTCATGGGAGGAGGCCAGGTTCCCTACCTGAGGGACAACACCCAAATCTCCAGGAATCTCCCAACCCAGAGTTGGCAACCCTACTGCTCCTTCACCAGTCATGTTCCAGGCTTCAGATTAGGGCAGATGATGATGATGATGATGATGATGATGATGATGATGATGATGATGATGATGATGATTAATCTGGAGGAACCGGGTTTGATTCCCAGCTCTGCCGCCTGAGCTGTTGTTGTTGTTGTTGTTGTTGTTGTTGTTGTTAAAATTTAATAGACCGCCCTACCCCCGAAGGGCTTAGGGCGGTTCACAAAACAATCAACATTTGAATACAACAAATAGTTTCAGTTAAAACAATAAATAAATTAAACATTAAAACACTAGCAGCAGCGATCTTCCACAATTAAAATAAGTAGATGATGTCTGGCATTAACCCCCCAGGAGGGGACTGGCCGATATTCAGTCAGCAGTGAGGATGACACAAAGCTGTAAGGAGCAACGGCTAGAAGGGCGGACTCCAGCGGCTGTAGCCTCACCCAAAGGCTCCGGGTGGAACAACTCGGTTTTACAGGCTCCCAAGGCGGAACTCCCCTGAAGGTCCCGCGAGAGGGCCCCCTGAGACAGATGGAGGGAAGAGCATTCCACCAGGTGAAATGGCCAGGGCCGTAAAAGCCCTGGCCCGGGTAGAGGCCAGCCGCATCATGGAGGGACAAGGGACCACCAGTAAATTCGCCTCTGCCGAACGGAGAGGTCGACCCGGGATATATGGGGTAAGGCGGTCCCACAGGTATGAGGGCCCCAGGCCGTAAAGGGCCTTAAAGGTCAATACCAACACCTTGAAGACAATCCAGAACACCACTGGGAGCCAGTGCAGGCAGCACAACATGGGGGTGATATGACCTCTAACTGAACCACCCGTGAGAAGACGGGCCGCAGCATTCTGGACCAGCTTCAATTTCCGGATCAGCCGCAAGGGAAGGCCCGCGTAGAGCGAGTTACAATAGTCCAGCCTGGAGATCTTGTGGAATTACAACTCATCTGCGGATGACAGAGTTGAGTCCCCCTGGGAGAAATCGCTGCTCTGAGGACAGTGCACCCCGCTGAGCAGAGGTGTAGCGGAAGGAAATTGCTCTCGGGGCAGCCTAGCCTTCAATTCTTGTCCCCCCCCCATGGGCTAATCCCCCCCCCCCTCCCCCCCCATGCCAACTCCTTGATCGAGAAAACGCTAAAACCCTCCTTCAGATGCTGTACGACATCAATTCCTCCTCTTCTCTCCCCGGTAGTGGCCACCCAGGAAGCTCGAGTCAGCGATTAGGGGAAGGAGGGGTGTGGGGGCAATTTTGCGCCCCCATGTGGCAGGATGGCATATGCCCGGGGACATGTGACCCCACATGTCCCCATGGACACTCCGGCCCTGCCACTGAGGTCTCTGGGAATTCCTCAAGGCAGAATTGGCAGCCTTGTTAGATCTTGATAATGCTGCTTAGGGCAAGAGGGTGTGGGCACCAGTTGATGATGGCATTGCTCCAAAGCCTCCCCCGCCCAGGATTCTCTTAATGTGCAGACCCCCCCCCTTTGCTGATTAAGAGGGTCTGCTGATGGTCTCTTGCTTCCCACCACTGTCAACTGTCCAAATCTGAAGATGGCTCATTGGACATTAGAGTTGCCAGCTTTTGTTAGATCAGTAGGAGGTACCTTTGATACTTCCAGATGTTATGATTCACAATTCCCACCAGCCACCTTGGCCATGCTGAAGGGGCTGGATGGGGAATTGTAGTCCATAACATCTGATAGCCAGTCCATAACATCTGGAGTGCCAAAGGTTCGCCACCACTGGGTTGGGAAATACCTGGAGATTTTGGGGTGGAACCTGGGGAGGGTATGGGTTATGGGCATAATGCCATAGAGTCCACTCTCCAAAGGAGCCATGTTCTCAGGTTGTCTGGAAAATCAGTTGTAGTTGTAGTAGTGGGAGATTTCCAGGGGCCACCTGAATGTTGGCACGCCTACGGTAGGTACATCATTGGTGGTTCTGGTCCCAGCTGTGCCCTCTTGTCTCTCTCTTCTTCCATACCTACTCCCTGCTGCCAGGGTGATGTCATTCATCGAGAAAAGCGTGGGGAGGCTGGACCAGACAGACAAGCTGGAACATCTGGCCTTTGAGCTGGGCAGGAGCCACTGCCGATATCAAGCACCTCCCAAGTACTATGAGGTGAGGAGGACACAGGTAGACACCTCCAGAGATACCAGTGTTGATGGATATTATTGTGCAGCAGTGGCATAGGAGGTTAAGAGCTCGTGTATCTAATCTGGAGGAACTGGGTTTGATTCCCAGCTCTGCCACCTGAGCTGTGGAGGCTTATCTGGGGAATTCAGATTAGCCTGTACACTCCCACACATGCCAGCTGGGTGACCTTGCCAGTCACAGCTCGATGCCTCTCTCAGTCTCCACCCACCCTCAATAACGTGTTTGTTGTGAGGGGGGGAAGGGCAAGGAGATTGTAAGCCTCTTTGAGTCTCCTGCAGGAGAGAAAGGGGGGATATAAATCCAAACTCTTCTTCTTCTTCTGCTTGGTGCTAGCTGAGGTGGTACTTTGTTGGGCACTGGATGGATAGCCAGGTAGGGTTGCCAGCTCCCAAGCTGGGAAATTCCTGGAGATTTGGGAGGGTTGGGTCTTGGGTTAGAGGGGAGGAACCTCAGCCCGCCAGAAGGTCATAGTCTACCCTACAATGCTGCCCTGTTCTCCAGGGGGACTGTTCTCTGGGGCTTTCCCCACTGACAGAGTTGTACTGGTTTCTACCTAGGTTCACCTCAGTGAATCCCCACTGCCACCGAGCTCAACATTGTTTTGTCTCAGTTCCCCCCCCCCCCCCAGAACTGCGACATCTTTGTTGCAGTTGTGAACTACACTTTTCTGCCAGAACAAGGTCGATACCGCTTCAAAGCTTTGAAGTGGGGAAGCATCGAAATGACACCTCATCCGTTCAACCAATCACGATCTGCTTTTGTGGCATGCGCAGAACGGGAGAGTCATGGCAGGCAGAAAGCGCATGTAACTGTAAACTGTAAACTGTAAAAAACTAAAAAAAAAAAAAAAGAACGCCTCCTGTTTCCCGTCGCAACACAAGCTCCAATCATGGGATCAAAGGAGCTTCTAAACAGGCACCAATGATCCATCCCTACCCACTTAGCTCAGTCCCTTAGGGGTCAACTCAGTTGCTGTGGGGACAGCCTGGAATCACCCTCCACTGAAGGGAACCGAGTCAACCTTAGCTCCTTTCTATAGTGGGGAAAGCCCCTCTGTTGTCTGGAGATCAATTGTAATTCCCTGAGATTCCTAGTCCCCATCTGGAGGCTGGCAACGGCCATTCTTCTTAGGGACTGGACGGGGGCGGTAACTGTGGGCGGGACTTGTTCTTCGGGCATCACGCAACCCCCACTTTGCTTCATTTTCCAGTACCTCGGAACTCAGTTCATCCAAGTTGTCCAGCCTATTCTGAAAGAAGAATGGACCCCAGAGGTTGAGAAGGCCTGGGAAGTAAGCAGACCCATAAGGGGTAGGGTTGCCAACTCTGTGCTAGGAAATTCCTGGAGATTTGGGGGGTGGAGTTTAGGGAGGCTGGGGTTTGGGGAGGGCAGAGAGTACAATGGGGTATATGGCCTTAGAGCAGGGGTGTCCAACTCTGGCGCTTCAGATGTTCATGGACTACAATTCCCATCAGCTCCTGCCAGAAGTTGTAGTCCATGATGTCAAACCCAGGATCCGAAAATAAGAGAAACTGTAGATTTGGTCTATACCGGTAGTCTTTATTTGGCACCTGAAGGTAAGCATCAGCAAAGACGATGCTGAAGAACCCGCGCAAACACTCTTGCCTATATCCACTAACTTCTCCCCACCCACCCACCCACCCACCCCCCCTTAGCCAAACGCGTTTCTGCTTTTACCCCTGTAGAACAACAAAGCACAAGAACATAAGAACATAAGAACAAGCCAGCTGGATCAGACCAAAGTCCATCTAGGTCTCAGCTTCTGTTACCAAGAGTGGGCTCCACCAGGTGCCTTTTGGGAGCTCTCATACATGTAGGATGTGAACGCGAATGGGCCTCTCGCTAGTTGTTGCTCCTCGGATCACCTGGTTCGTTATAAGCATTTGCAATCTCCTAGATCAAAGAGGGATCAAGATTGTAGGTATACATAAATCTAATTTCTCCTCCATAAATCTGTCCAAGCCCCTTTTAAAGCTTACCTCCAGGTTAGTGGCCATCACCACCTCCTGTGGCAGCATATTCCAAACACCAATCACACGCTATGCGCGAAGAAGTGTTTCCTCCTTTTATTGAGTCCTAATTTTTCCCCCAGCATTTTCTAATGAATGCCCCTGGTTCTAGAGCCAGAAGAGAAGAAAAATTTCTCTCTGCCAACACCATTTTCTACCCCATGCATAATTTTATAGACTTCAATCATCATCCCCCCAGTCAGCCTCTTCTCAAACTAAAAAAAAAAGAGTCCCAAACGGCTGCAGCTCTCCTCATAGGGGAAGGTGCTCCAGTCCCCTCAATCATCCTTGCATTGTCTTTCTCTGCACTTTTTTTTTCTATCTCCTCCCTCAATATCCTTAGAGATGTCGCTACCAGAATCCATGGACACAGTACTCTCCCAGAATGCGCGTCGCGACTTCACTTAGCTTTACTATATAAGGAGCATGACAATCTTTGCAGTTTTATTATCAATTCCTTTCCTAATGATCCCCAGCATAGAGTTTGCCTTTTTTCACAGCTGTTATGCATTGAGTTGACATTCCCAATGGAACTATTTTAACTAAGACTCCTGTCCCTTTTCCTTGGTCCTGTGACTGATAGCACTGACCTCCTGTAGCGTGTATGTGAAGTTTGGATTTTTTGCCCCTGTGTGCAATTTCACTTTACATTTTGCTACATTGAACCTGCATTTGCCATTTCTGAGCCCACTCACCCAATTTATCAAGGTCCGCTTGGTCTTCTACCAATCCTTTGTGGTTCTCACCACCCTACATAATTTGCATCATCTGCAAACTTGGCCACCACGCTACCTTGCCCACCCTCTACTTCCAGGTCATTTATGAATAGTGTTGAAAGAGCACTGGTCCCCAAAGCGTATCCTTGGGGGGACACCTTCCCGACATCTCTCCATTGTGAGAACTTCCCATTTAGGCACCCACTCTTTGTTTCCTGTTTCTCAACCAGTTTTTTTAATCCATAGGAGGATCTCCCCTCTTATTCCTTCATTGCTTGAGTTCTTCTCAACCAGTCTCTGGTGAGGAACTCATTGCTCAAAAGCCTTTTGAAATCCAAGTAGACAATGTCCACCGGTTCACCCCTGTCCACATGCCTGCTTACACCCTCAAAGAACTCTAGTAAGTTTGTAAGACATGGATTTTGTTTCTGCAAAAGCCATGCTTGACTCTTTCTCAGCAGAGTCTTGCTTTTCTACATGTTTTTATAATGTTATCTTTAATGATAGATTCTACTAATTTACCAGGAACAGATAGTCAAACTGATCAAGTCTGTACTTTCGAGGTCCCCCCCCCTAGATCCTTTCTAAAGATTGGTGTGACATTGCAGCCATCTTCCAGTCTTCTTCAGACCTGGATGGAGCCTGATTCCAGGGATAAGCTGCATATTAAAAGTGAGAGAAGATCACCAATTTCATGCTTGAGCTCTTTAAGAACTCAGATTGGGTGAATGCAATCTGGGCCAGTGGATTAAGTGGTAACATTTTTAGTTTATCAATGGCTGCCAAGAATCTCTCTTCCTTGTTCCCACCACTATCTTCGTCTAAGCCTCGATTCAGTTAGCCTCCTAAGCAAGCTTCTTTGGCTTCAGGTGTGTGAATGTTCCCTCACCTCCTCTTGGGTAGAAGACAGATGCTATCAGAATTCACATTCAGCTTCTGCATATCTCCCTGCCATCTTGCACTTTAGCACACCCTTTGTTCCGCTTTGAAGGCTGGGAATAGTTCATGCTTTGATGTTTAGCTGCTTCCTTCCTGGCTCCGAGGCTGCTTATGGACAGTGGAGAGGCGATAGCTGGGACACCTTGCAGAGAAGAAAGCCTCCTCACAGTGCCTCTTGCAGCGCTCCAGGCCTGACACATCTGAGCATTCCTGAAGCCACCAGAGTTGGACTCCCCTGCCTTGTAGGGTTTCCAATTCCTCCCATGTGACCACCTCATTTCCCGAAGAGGAACTGATCCAGGAGATCCCCTCAAGCACTCCACATGCTGGCTTTCGACAACCCCCAACGAAAGGACATGTTTTTGTCCCACTCACAGGCCAGCCTAAAGTGGGGACTCCTTTCCCCAAGAAGCAGTGGTGAGAGCTGGAATAAAATGCGGGCCTCAAAAAATTGGGTTCCATTCCTTCCTTGCAGCAACAACAGCTCTTGGAGTGTTAAGAAAGAGTTGGACCCTCCCTATTCTCCTGAGGCAGGGGAAATTTGGGGGGCAAACCTGGGTGGGCAAAGTCTGGGGAGGGGACAGTGCTCAGAGTGGATGTGATCCCACAGGGTCTACCCCCCACCCCCACCCCAAAGCTGCCATTTCCTCAATGGAACTTATTTCTGTAGTCTGGAGATCACTTAGGGTTGCCAACTGTGAGTTGGGACATTCCAGGAGATTCTGCGGTAGTCTGGGAAGGTTGGGGTCTGGGGAGGGGTCCTGAAACCCACCCTCCAGCCTCTAAAGCAGCCACTGCCCCCAGGTGAACTGATCTCTGTTGTCTCACAATCATTTGAAACTTGGGGGAGAACTCCGTGCCCTACCTGGAAATTGGCAAGCCTGGAGGGGTAGGAACATCTTCCCTTAGGGAAGCCAGGCTGCGTTATTTCTTTAAATTACCTTATATACTCGTGTATAAGTCTACTTTTTCAGCACATTTTTTGTGCTGAAAAAAAGCTCCCCTCAACTTATACAGTGGCCGAATGGGTGGCGAAATGGTGGGGGAACGGGTGGCGAAAGGAAAAAGGCTGGGGAGCTGAAGGTGTTTTCTGCACCTGCTCCCTCGCTATGTGGACACAAAGGCAGCTCCCAGGTAAGCTCTTGGGCTGTTGCTTCGCTGCATCTTCACAGGTGGCCAGTAGCTTCATTCACAGTGAATATTCAGTGAATAGTGTGAATATTAAATATTAAATTTATATGTTACAGAATTTTGTTCAGGCCAGGAAGCTCCATGAATGCTAGGGAGCCATACTCATTGGGAAATCCTCACACCATTGGAGCCCATGGTGGCAGGAATCCTCAATAATAACACACACAACAATAGTGCCCTGGGGTGCAGCCACTGCCAGCACCTCGCCCCCACCCAGTGTTTTGGAAAGCAGGCGGGACTTCTGTCCAGCTGAGCTTGCAGACCTGCAAAAAAGACTTGCTTTGGGGCAGCGGCTGCCGTCACCCCGCAAGCATCTTCTCTGTGTAATGATAAGCTATCTGTGTTGAAGGAGAACCTGTAGGGACTTTTTAAAGGGGGGAAGATATCTTGTTGAGCATCTTCCCTATGAAACTCTGAAGAGATACTGTCTGTGAGAGTTATATATATTCCACTTCAGAACTTTTAAAGTGATTGTTGATACCAGACTGTTTTTCTTGGAAATAAATATTGAAAAACATTTTTATTGGTATCTATTTTTATTTTTGAAATTTACCAGTAGCTGCTGCATTTCCCACCCTAGACTTATACACGAGTCAATAGGTTTTCCCAGTTTTTTGTGGTAAAATTAGGTGCCTCAACTTATTATGCGGGTCGATTTATACATGAGTATATACGGTAAAGCTTGAGGAAAATACATGGATTTCTGCCACACCATTCTAGTCTGACAACAGTCCTGTGAAGTAGGTTAGTGTCTCCCTCCGCCCCGCCCCCCCGCCCCCGCCCCCATGTTCTTGAACCCAACTAGGCTGCTCAGAGTGGTAAAAGTTTGCCTTCTCTTTTTCTCCTCCCAAGAGCCTGTTCAAATATCTGGCAGCCACAATGAGAAGAGGATTTGATGCCGAAGAAAAGACGTCGGCCGGCCAGTCTCTTCACTCAGGAAAGGCTGGAGTCGAATCCACCCTGAACAGAGTCTAGGGGTGGTGATCTACTCTTGGGGTGACCTGCTGTGATCCATCCCAGGCCCCTTTCTTCTCTCCCTGGGCCTTGAGGAACCGCCCGTTGAAAATCCTCTCTGCTGCCAACCGGGACTGGTATTAGACTCCAGAGTGAGAATTCTAAGATGTTGGGTTGCTTATTATAGGGTGATCTGTGCCCCGTAATGAGATCTTTGTAAGTTTTTACATGAGCATCTTGGGAAAGGAAGGGGGGCCGTGGGAGCGAAAACCATTGCAAAGTTTGCTCTCTGGCCAGTCTTATTATTTTTTAAATTGCAGACCTTATTTGAGGAGTGGGCTGAGTGGGGACTTCCTTATAGACAGCTCCTGCATCTTTTTCGGTCCTTCTGGCAGACTGATTAAAGCAGTAGCCCCTCCTGCTGGTGATTTAGAATGTCTATGCACATCACGCGCTTTGCAATTGGTTCTTACCTCCAGATTACAGCCCCTGCCAGCATGGCCAATTGGCCACGCTGGCAGGGGCTGATGGGAATTGTAGTCCATAACATCTGGAGTGCCAAAGGTTCGCCACCACTGCCCTACACTGACCTCCAGTGGATTTTGACACAATGGCGATCAGTCCGCTGGTGCCCGGGGGCAGCTGAGAGGCTATGATGGTCCCAGCAGCAGAGAGAAGAGGGAGGCCAAACAAGCTTCTTTAACCTACAAGGACCTCCAGTGCTTCTTTGCATGCAAAGCTCCATCAACCCAAAGAGCTCGCCCCTAAATCCCCAAACTCCAGAGGGGCGTCAGCCCTGTCCTAATTCATTGTGCCTCCCTAGGCAGAAGCTTGGGTCAGTCTTGCCTTGATGAGCTGACCAGCTCAGCAGCCCGATTTCTTGCTCCTTTGGTGACTTCAGCCCACAGAAGCGGTTGGTTTGCACCGGGATTTGCAAGTACTTTGAACACCCGGGTATCAAACTCTCACATGAATGTTTGTTTTTGTAATTTTTGTCCATCTGCCAATTATTCTGATTCTTTCTGCTGCCGCCCACCTTCAGAGGTTCAAAAAGCTCAACATTTTGTATTGGGGAGAAGAGGTGAACTGAGCCTTTGCGTTCTACCTTCGGGGTTGTTTGAGGTCAGCATCTAAAGAACACTGCCCCCACCCCCCAATAAAAATAACAGGCCTTCACAAGGGACCATTTCAGGATACTCAGATCTCTGGAAGGAGGCAGGCAGGCAGGCAGCTCTCCGGGTCATGGAGCGAGTTGACCAAGAAGACTTTTCTCCCTCTCCCAAAAAATTAGAATTTGAGACATCCAGTGAAGCTGATGGACTGTAGACAGACCAAAGTACGGACCAGGGGCGTAATGAGGCAAACTGTAGCCCTGGGCAAAACCTGAGTTGGATGCCCCCCACCCACCCCATGGGCGGCCACTCCACCACGACCAAATTTTTTTTTGCACCAGGACATTGGTGCCTGCAGGGGGTGCACTTTTAGACATAACAGCACCATAATTTCAGCATATCATCAGGAGACTGTCCTTATGCTACTCCCCAAGTTTGGTGAGGTTTGGTTCAAGGTGTCCAAAGTTATGGACTCCCAAAGAGGGTGCCCCATCCCCCATTGTTTCCAATGGGAGCTAATAGGAGATGGGGGCTACAGTTTTGAGGGTCCATAACTTTGGACCCCCTGAACCAAACTGCACCAAACCTTGGGGGTGCCATCATGACAGTCTCCAGATGATACCCTGAAATTTTGGTGCTGATACGTCCAAGAATGCCCTCCCTGCAAGAACATCCCGAAATTTGCCCAAGAATCTTTGTTCTGCATTGAGTTTTCTGCATTTCTGTCAATGGGGGTTGCAGGCTGTGGGGGGCACATTTCTGAAGGCACAGTCTCAAAACTTTCAGGGTCTCATAAGGAGACTGCCCTAATGATACCCCCCTGGTTTGGTGCAGTTTGGTTCAGGGGGGCCAAAGTTATGGACCCTCAAAACTGTAGCCCCCATCTCCTATTAGCTCCCATTGGAAACAATGGGGGATATGGCACCTCTTTGGGAGTCCATAACTTTGGACTCCCTGAACCAAACCTCACCAAACATGGGAGGTAGCATAAGGACAGTCTCCTGATGATACGCTGAAAATGTGGTGCCGCTAGCATAAAAACTGCGCCCCCTGCAGGCCAAAAATGGAAAACCACTAAAATACCCAAAAACGAACCCAGCATTTTGATGCCCCCCACAAGGTGATGCCCTGGGCAGCTGCCCACCTTGCCCAATGGGCATTACGCCAGTGGTACGGACCAAAGGAAATACCTGCGCAAGTGATTAAAATGTAGAATTTGATGCCAGAGGATGCAGTGACAGCCACAGGCATAGGGCAACTTGAAAAAGACATCTCAGATTCATAGAGGAGGAGAGGTCTATTATTATTATTATTATTATTATTATTATTATTATTATTATTATTATTATTATTATTATTATTATTATTATTATTATGAGTTTGGATTTATATCCCCCCTTTTCTGTTCTGTAAGGAGACTCAAAGGGACTTACAATCTCATTTCCCTTCCCCCCACCCCACCCCACAACAAACACCTTGTTAAATAGGTGGCGCTGAGAGAGCTCCAAATAACTGTGACTAGCCCCAGGTCACCCAGCTGGCATGTGTTGGAGTGCACAAGCTAATCTGGTTCACCATAGCTCAAGTGGCAGGGCGGGGAATCAGCTCCAATTCTCCAAATTAAAGTGCACCTGCTCTTAACCACTATCCCACGCTGGCTACCACTCATGGTGACCACATTCAGAGGCTATCAGCTGCTGAATCCCAGTTCCAGGAAGCAATATCAGGGGAAAGCCTCATTGGTCTGTTGCCGAACCTCTAGCAGGGGTCTGCAACCTGCAGCTCTCCAGAAGTTCATGGACTACAATTCCCATCAGCCCCTGACAGCATGGCCAATTGGGACTGATGGGAATTGTAGTCCATGAACATCTGGATAGTCTGATCCAGGGGGAGCTAGATTCAGGAGCTTCATGTAGGGTTGTCAACTCTGGGTTGAGAAATTCCTGGAGCTTTGGTGGTGGAGATTAGGCTGGGTGGGGTTGGGGGCGGGACTTTGGTGGGCT
Organism: Sphaerodactylus townsendi; assembly: GCF_021028975.2. Classification (NCBI taxonomy): domain Eukaryota; kingdom Metazoa; phylum Chordata; class Lepidosauria; order Squamata; family Sphaerodactylidae; genus Sphaerodactylus; species Sphaerodactylus townsendi. The sequence continues at coordinate 131,745,217 of NC_059430.1, read as the reverse complement.
CTGATACTATAGAGTCCATCCTCCATAGCAGTCACCTTCTCCAAGGAAACTAATCTCTGTAGTCTGGAAATTGGCTGTATCCCACAACACAACACAAGCCTTTATTGGCATACAAAACAGGACAAAATTTTAAAACAAAACAAGGTTAAGAAATGCTGTTAAAACTACTAATTTCCAGTATAAAATTTGCAACAGTTTCACAAAAGAGCACATCAGAGCTGTTCAGGAGATTGGGTATCTTATAACACTCATGCCACTGAGAACATTGCAAGAAAATGGAATTCATGTATTTCATGCGTATCTTATTGTATTTAGGGCATAGAAACAGAGAATGGTCAAGTGTTTCAACCATAGTCATATCACATGAACAAACTCTTTTAGCACGTTCCATATTCTTAAATCTTCCCTCCAGCAGAGCTGATGGCAGCACATTACATCTTGCAGTAGCCAAGGCTCTTCCTCTGGGAGGGATTAATCAGCAGACGAACTGAATATAAGCTGCCCCATAAATTCTGCACGTAGCTTCAGCTGTGGGATTAATAATGTAGTCGGAGAACAGGTTGTCTTGGCAGCACGAGTCAAATTATGAAAATCAAGATCCAAGAGCCTATTCTTTAGTCTGAAGGCTTCCACCTTTGTGAGCATAAGGAGTGATTCAAAGGGGAAACCAATAGCTTCAACCTTTCTAAAGATCAAAGTATACCATTCTGAAATAAAGTGATCTGATAACAGAGAGGGAATATAGCTATTGGATCCAACTAGAAAATGTATATGCAGCTAATATTTTATGGCCCTTATCCATGCCAAGGTTTCTAGAGTTGTTTGGCCCATCTCTATGCACAATGCACAATAAGGCACACATCTAGGGAGCCCCATTAGTTTCCAAAGGAATTTGGAATGTAATAAATTAAATGATTTATTTATTGCCGAAATCCAAATGGGGGAACCGTAATTCTGGCCGATCTCCAGGCAATCCTGGCTTTGGGTGAGATGTTCTCTGTGTGTCTGGGGGTCATGTATGAGGGATGGAACTTTACCCACCATCGCCACCCAGCTTCTGTTTTTCACCCCCTCTTGCTTCCTTCAAATCTTAACCCCCAAACCATCCTTACTTTACTCTGTCCTACCAAAACATAAAGGGAGATTTGTGTATTCATCCACCACTAAAGTGGATCTTCTTAGCTGTAGAAAGCTCCATTTGAGGCCTGTACTCTGTTCCACTGAATTACGTAGGCACTTGGACTCCGGTGGAGCATTCTGCAGCAAAGACGGCCCAGTTAGTGGTGGAGGAATATACAAATATCTCCTTTTATCTTTAGGTGGGACAGAGCATAGCTTGGTTCAGACACACAGCACTGGGGACACACACGAAACCATTGCAGCCTACAGGTAGCAAACTCCGGCTGTTCCTGTATGTAAATACATTTTTTAAAACCTGTCAACGCAAGTCGAAATCTAACACACCAGAATGCTACCCCCCTTCTGTGCCTGGTGCACTTTCTTTTAATTCACGGGAAATTCTTAACGTATCATTTAAGCCTGAAGCAGTAAATTCAGTGGCCAGCGACTGGCAGAAAGTGGACAGAATTGGGGGTAAGTTCTATTTTAAATAGTTAAATTGGACTGTCTCAGGTCTTATGTCACATATTTAGTTCATTTATTCCCTGTCTTTCACCCCAGAGTGCACCCAAAGCGGGCAACACCATTCACCTTGCCTCCATTTTATCTTCACAACAATTAGATGAGGCTGAGCACTGGCGTAATGTCCATTGGGCAAGGTGGGCAGCTGCCCAGGGCATCACCTTGGGGGGGGGGGCATCAAAATGCTGGGTTCGTTTTGGGGTATTTTAGTGGTTTTCCATTTTTGGCCTGCAGGGGGCGCAGTTTTTAGGCTAGCGGTACCAATATTTCAGGGTCCCATCAGGAGACTGTCCTTATGCTACCCCTCAAGTTTGGTGAGGTTTGGTTCATGGAGTCCAAAGTTATGGACTCCCAAAGGGGGTGCCCCTATCCCCCATTGTTTTCAATGGGGAGCTAATAGGAGATGGGGGCTACAGTTTTGAGGGTCCATAACTTTGGTCCTCCTGAACCAAACTGCACCAAACCTGGGGGGTATCATTAGGGCAGTCTCCTGATGAGACCCTGAAGGTTTTGGGACTGTGCCTTCAGAAATGTGCCCCCCCAGCAGCCTGGTGCAAACCCCTAATTGACAGCAATGCAGAAAACTCCATGCAGAACAAAGATTCTTGGGCAAATTTCTAGGATGTTCCTGCAGGGGGTGCATTTTTGGATGTATAGGCACTAAAATTTCAGGGTATCATCTGGAGATGATGGCATCCCCCAAGTTTGGTGCAGTTTGGTTCAGGGAGGCTAAAGTTATGGACCCTCAAAACTGTAGCCCCCATCTCCTATTAGCTCCCATTGGAAACAATGGGGATGGGGCACCCCCTTTGGGAGTCCATAACTTTGGACTCCTTGAACCAAACTTCACCAAACCTGGGGAGTAGCATAAGGACAGTCTCCTGATGATATGCTGAAATTATGGTGCTGATATGTCTAAAAATGCACCCCCTGCAGGCACCAATGTCCTGGTGCAAAAAGAAATTTGGTCATGGTGGAGTGGCCGCCCATGGGGGGGGGGGGGGCATCCAACTCAGGTTTTGCCCAGGGCTACAGTATGCCCAGGGCTGCCTCGTTGCGCCCCTGAGGCTGAGAGTGAACTGGCCCAGAGTTGCCAGCAAACATCCATGGCAAAGGTGGGCTTTGAACCCGGGTCTCTCACATCCTAGGCCAACACTTTATCCACTCGACCAGGGGGCGGCAACCTTTTCCACCCAAAGAGCTATTTGGACCGGTTTTCCATGGCCCCGAAGGTCTACCGAGCTGGAGAGGCGGCTCCGCATGAAGCCACCTCTGGTTCGGGCCCTCCACTCACCTTTCCTTCCAGTGCTGGGAGGCGGAGGTGCCGGGTAGAGAAACCCCCATGCCCGACGGAGCAGGAAGCTGCCTGCTCCGTGGGGTAGAGGGGGATGGTGGCCGTGGCCTGCCCGGTGCCACCACCCCTCGCTTTGCGGGAGGCAGTGGCACCAGGCAGGGAAACCCCCTCTGCCCGATGGAGCAGGCAGCCGCCTGCTCTGTGGGGCAAAGGGGGGATTGCAGCTGCAGGAATGGCAGAGGGGGGATGGCGGCTGTTCTGGAGGGACACACCCATGCTACCCTCCAACGTCCAGGCCATGTGGAGCCACAGTATAAGGCTGAAAGAGCCGCATGCGGCTCCGGAGCCGCAGGTTGCAGACCCCTGCACTAGACCACGCCAGCTCTCCACCTCAGGTCTGTGCCCCTTCACTGTCTTCTCGTGCATGAATTGGGCCTTATGAGACAGACTGCAAATTCGTCCATTGCCTCTTTCTCCCTTAAGACACAATTTAGATTGTAAATTCCTTGGGGCAGAGATCTGACATCACCATTCGCATCAATGACATCATGTTCATAGCCCTTTCTCCATATGAATCTGCCTTGCTGCTCCTTCATAGCTGCTTCACAAGCTCTCTACCACATCCTGCTTTTGACCGGCGTTTGGCACGTGTGAAATGAAGAGTGGGCTACTTCCGGGCTGGTGGCCTTATTGCGGGATGCCCTTTGGAAGCCAAGTCACGAGGTCCTCAACGGCTCTATCCTTTTTGCTTCCAAACCAGGGCAGATCACTCCACAACGTCCTTTGATAAATTGTTCTCTGCATGTAGTTGATTAATTTCCTCCGTTTTGTTAATCAATTAAATCCAGTTTCGATTGACTCTGCTGTCTCCCCTTTTTATTGTACTGTTTCTGCCTGGAGTTAATTACGTGACAGTTTAGAATCCTTTAAAGCAGCTCAGAGATCACTGGAATAATAAATAAATCCAAGCCGACGGTTCCCAGGACTGTGTCCTTTGCTAGTCGCTGTCGTTCTCTTTTATACAGATTTGGCCATGCACAAGTTAGCTTGGCCAGTCTCACAGCTGGTCTGCCCCCCCCCCCACCACAAAAAAATACTAAATGGAGATGGGAATGGAGCTTTGGGCTCCAGTCAGGAATCAGTTTCTGGCGTTCCCCAAGTCTCTCGTCTAGGTTCACTAGAGTGATTTTTGGCCCTTCAGTGGAATCTCTGCTGTGTCCTTGCCAATAGTTTTCAGTCCACTAGCAAGACCTCCCTGTGAAGGAGGACATCCCATTTGGTCTTTTGACATGGTGGCCTGGCTAGGTCATAAACAACGAGACCCCTTGCCCCTGGGAAAAGTTATAAAACTGTGTTTATGCTTCCTCAGAGGGAATTAGATTTTCCAAGACCACCTTCTAAAAACCAGCCTATCAGGACCAGGAAGATGGATCTGACCCCCAAAAGGAGGCAAAGGCCATATGACTCAGATCACAAGGATTGCCCCTTTTCCCTTCACACCCCCAAATGTCAAATTTGAAATGATTGGGCGCTGCTCAAGATCTTGGTGGGTTGCATCCACGAGTCTGTCCACATCCCAATCTTCGGGGCTTCCAAAATCTGCTTCCTGAGATGGTTGCCACGTAGCGTTGCCAAATCCAGTCTGGGAAATTCCAGGATATTGGGGGTGGATCCTTGGCAGGGTGGGGTTTCGGGAAAAGAGAGACTTTGGAGGGGACTGACCCATGTAGTCTGGACAGCATTTGTAATAAAGGAAGATCTCCAAGCCCTACTGGAAGATTGGCAGCCCTGTGTGCCTGGATGGAGTTGCTCCCCTCTGAATTGGAGTGGGCTCTGCACAAAACACGTGTTTTCTTCTTCTCCGTCTCACGAATGCTCCTGGCCTGCAGTGTCAGGCATCTCTGTGTTTGGAGGTGGAGCGTTTCCTCTTCTGGAGAAAGATTTTGTGCTACGTGATTCTTGTTGCTGTTCAAGCTGTTAGCTCGGCTTTCCTACCTTGTCGCTGTGGCCAGCAGACAAAATGTGAGCACTCAGAGAAGGGAAGTGGTTTCAAAGAAAAAAATGAAACATTATTTATGGTTAAATCTTGTTCAGTTCAGGAAACTTGGGGAGGGGGGCCGGAGAGACTGGGTCTCTTGAGAAATCTCGCACCTGAACGTCTATAAGCAGCGCCCCCCCACCTGGAGCCAAGAGAGCGCGCCCAGCATCGATGTCTTTTTCTCCCTAAGAAGAGCGGTCTGGAAACAACCTGTTTAACAGCCATGTCAAGTATTTCCAAGGTAAGAAAGAGTAACAGGGTGGACGAGGGAGAATGTCTGCCAGGCTTGTTACTTTGCAATAAATTATGGCTCTAAAAAGGAACCTCACGGGTTCGTGAGGCAGTGATGGTGGAGGAATGGCTACCAGCGAAGATGCCCAAATAGAACCTCCACACTCAGTAGTACAGTGGTGGCAAACCTATGGCACGCGTGCCAGAGGTGGCACTCAGAGCCCTCTTTATGGGCACGCGCGCACAGAGTTCATCATGTAGGGGGAAAACACCCCCCCCACACACACACACACACATAGGCTGGCCTGGGCCACTGGGCATGACCTGTTCAAAGCGTTGCATGGTTGCTTCACCAAACTTACTCCCGAGTAGCGCACGACTTTGAGCCAACCGTTTTTTCTAAACTAAAACCTCAATATTCAGGTTAAATTGCCATGTTGGCACTTTGCAATAAATAAGTGGGTTTTGGGTTGCAATTTGGGCACTCGGTCTCGAAAAGGTTTGCCATCACTGCAGTAGTAGTATCCTCTGAATCTAAGGCTCATTCCGCACATGCAGAATAATGCACTTTCAAACCTTTTCTTCCATTCGAAAATGGAAAGGGAAAGAGTCATCAATTATTCTACCATCAAAGGAATCAAACGGTAACCATCTTCTCTATAACTATATAACTAACTAAACTTTTTAACTGGTGAGAATTATACTTACCATAAATTTTCCCTTTATTAAAAGTCATTCATTCTGAACTTATAACTGAGAGAGGCAACATTTACACATTATTCTTATAAACTTTTGCAAATAAAACCAATCTCACAAAGGAAAACACCAGAAGTCTCCAGCATGCCAACTCCAGGTTGGGAAATTCCTGGAGATTTGGGGATGGGACTTCATCGGTTGGGGCTTGGAGGTGGACATCAGCAGGGTATGAGGCTACAGTACAGAATACACACACACACACACAGCAGCCATTTTCTCCAAGGGAACGGATCTCTGTGGTCTAAAGATCAGTTGTAATTTTGGGAGGTCTCCAGGCCATTCTACTTTTCCTTTATCTTATCCAAAGGAAGCTCAGACTTCGAGGCAGACTTTGGAATGTCTGGCCTTGCAAGACTAGGGTTGGGGAAGGGCAGTTATGTTGTTGGCCGCCCTGAGCCCTTCGGGGATAGGGGGCGGGGTATAAATACAAAGCGAAATGAAACCTTTGGGATCTATCAGTGGGGGTAAAGGAAATATATTTAGGGGGAAAGATTCAAATTACTGAAGGCATCAATTTCTTTAAAGCTTTGGTCACAATCTCAAGCCGATGAGGGCAGTTAGACAATTTGAAGTGGGGGGGGGGGGGTATTAAATATGGCTGCCAACTCTGGAATGGGAAATTCTTGGAGACTTGTGGGATGGAGTTCGGGGAAAGCTTGCAGAGAGCCTCGGTGGGGTATGATAATGTCTTAGGGCAGCCATTCTCAACCAGGGTTCTGTGGTACCCTGGGGTGTCGTGAGCATGTCCCAGGGGTACCACGGCAACACTACCGCCCCCCTTCATTTTTGTGGTGTCTCCCACCGGCGCCAGCAAGGATATGGAGCTGGCCCATGGGGCAGGGCCTGCCACAAGGTCAGCAGCCACCACCACCCCCAGTGCTTCCCTTCACCCTGGGAGGGGAAGGTGGGGTGTGTGGCAAGCAGGGGCAATGGGAGGGGAAGGTGGAGGGTGGCGGCAGGGGTACCGTGAGATATGAAGAGTGAGGTTAAGGGTACCTTGACCTCGAAAAGGTTGGGAAACACTGTCTTAGGGTCTACCCTCCCAAGCAGCCATTCCATTGGCCATGCTGGCAGGGGCTGATGGGAATTTCAGTCCATGAACATCTGGAGAGCCACAGGTTGCAGACCCCTGGCTCAGGGGAACTGATCTGTGTAGTCTTGAGTTTGGTTGTCATTCCAGGAGGTCTCCAGGTCCCACCAGGAGGTTGGCAACAATGCTGCAATCCTTCAACTGCCGAGCGCAGAAAATCCAGCCATCTTGTTCCATCCCATCCCACCCTCTGGTTCAGTTCATGTGTACTTAAAAGCAAGTCCCGCCCGTGCTCAGTAGGACTTGCAGGCTGCAGCCTGTCTGAACCTGAGAATCAGGCCCCCGGCCCCCTCCCTCCCCACTGCCTGGCCCTGCTGGCATTGCAGCCAATAGCCAAGTGGCCATGCTGGTTCTAGGGTGCTCACCTGAACTTTCAGGAGGACTCATTTTCTGAGATGCCCAATGTCAGAGCACTGTCAAACTGGTGTCTGATCAGCAAAATCTAGTTGACAGTTGTCATATGATCCAGCCTCGTTCTGGGCTTAATGGAAGCTGCACTGTGATTGGACAGAGAAATGTATATAAGACTGAACTGTACTTGCCTCCGTGTGACTTATGTCTCCGCACTGTCTGGCGGAGCACTTGTCTGTGCAAACAACACATTGTGAACAATAAACGTGGGACCGCTTCTGTGAAGCTCAGCTGCCGTGTGCGCCTGAGTTTCTACAACGTTCCTTTGTGTTTGCAAACTCTGCCACCCGGGGTTACACCTCGTCCTTCACACCCAAGGGTAAGAATCACTGTCTCTTCAATGGGTGCTTCTGCATTCAGGATCCACGCCCCAGATCTGCAGGCATCTGGCAGGAATGTCTTAACTGGGACTGGGGAGATTTTTCACACACAAAGTGTTCCAAGGCTGGCTGGTGTCTTCCTAAAATTGGGGCCTTCTCTTTCCCCCTTCACAGTGACTCACTCCCCTCTGGGGCAACGGGTCTCGGAAGCTGAGCTTTTCCTGTCATTTTTTTTAAAAAAATGTTTTTTTAATTGTTGTTTGCCGGGAAGCTTCAAGAAATGTCCTGGCAGCTGAAATTCAGCTGAAGGGAGCGCCAGAACGCGTAGCCGGGAGTCCTCCCTTTCTTCCAATGATCCACAGCTAAGAGCCTCAAGGGTGTGTAACTTTTGCCTTTTCCCAGTCTGGCCAGAAGACCACTGGATGAGACCAAGGCAAGCAGAGGAAGCATTTGGGCATGGTGAGTAACGGAGAAGGGGAAGAGAGGCCTGTCTTTCCTTGTCCCGGAGGGTCCCGGATGTGTTCCCCTCCCCATAGCCAGAACCTGCTTATTGAAACCCAGCAGGGTTCCTTCCAGATGGGAACAGGTGTAAGGAGGGTGATTTCACCCTGCTTCCCTGGGCCGTGATGATATCGTTCTCCTCTGAGTGGGAGCCCAACAGGTGACAGGTTTTAATAGACAAATCTGTTGGATGAGCGTGAAGAAGACGGTGTTCCCAGACAGTGTGGGGCAGGTAGAGCAACCTGGCCATCTCTGTCTCTCCTCTCCTCCTGTCCCACCCCTGATCCAGAAGCACCCACAGGTATCTGTGGCCGCCTCATTCAAGCCTGCTGCCAAGATCAGATCATTTGTTTTTTTCTGCTGATGCGGCTGTACAGCAGATGAATGGGCAGTGCTTGCAAGCTCATTCAAAAAGCAACTTTCTGCCATCAAAGGCTCAAGAGCAATGATCTTCTGCCAGAGCAATCTCTGGTCATCGCTGGCCAGCATGCCAAAAAACAGAGTTAACTTTAGGGCTTTCATGGGGATTTGTCTTAGGAAGAAAGAACTATGTAAGTTAAGACAGGTTGTGGCTATAATAACTAAGTGGCTCGTTTGGGGCTTCTGCTGGTGAGCAGGAGTTTCTTGGTAGGCATTTAGTCTGAAGTGGCTACGATTCGTTCAATCTGTTTTCAATCAGCTCATTGTATTCCAAATGTTTTTCTGAATCTATTTATCAATATAAAAGCTTGATACAAATATAAATGCAAGCACTAGAGAAAATGATCTTTTTTTGTTTAAATGTGTTTAAGTTCATTAACTGGATCTTCTTAAGCACATAATTGCTACCAAAATATCTGTAAATAACAAAACCGAAAGTCATGGACAATTCATTCTTTTTTATTTAAATGTATAAAAAATGTGCGGAGACCATCCACATTTTCCTTTCCACCTCTCCTTTAGCTGTCAGGACCATGCCTGTCAGTATCTTGATGTCTTTGTAGTAGAAACTGTAGTGGACATTTGGTGTGGGGCGAAATGTGGGGGATTAAAGGATATAAGTCCTGGATCTGAGCTCTCTAGCTCAGATCCTGCTTTACATTGTTACTTTTCATATCACCGTATTTCCTACGGTCTCTGTTATTTCCACGTTCGAGAGTCTGACATTAGCTTCCGTAGTGAAAAGACTCAAGACTCCAATCCAGAATTCTGTTCCATTTCTGAGCAAGGTACAAGACCCAGGATTTACAGAAATCTGAAATTCTTGTGGATCTGTTCCAATTGCAGGTTGCAAATTCTTCTGACTTGTTAAAATAATCAAAGTCTTTGTCTCTTACATTTCAGCAATACATTTTCCCCATCATTTTTTTTTCCAGGACATCTGGTAAGATTTTCAAATTCTGTTTTGTTTCTGAAGATTCTCCTTTATTTGAACCTGCAGAACATTCGCTTTGAAAACATCAAAAGGAATGTTTTAAAAACAAAGTCTTTTTCGTGAGTCCTCTGCATAAGATTATCACAAACTGTCAGATCAAAACTACCTGGATACTAATCTGGGTTGGAATCTTGAGTTTTTCACTACAGAAGCCAACAGGGAGATGGAAGGGGAAATCTTAGGGCATGAACATCGAGCATCACAGATGTCTGTAAGAAGCAAATAACACCTGTCAGCGGTCCTGACTGAAAGAGGGGTCATGCAGAACAGGGACAGTTGATCCCATCTCTTCACCTCCTGTGAGGTTTGGGATACATTTTTTTCCTATGAAACATGTGCACTGCTTTCCTAAGTGGATTATCTCAGAGGGTAGCCCTGCTGGTCTGCCATAGAACAGCCTGATTTGTGTCCTTAGAGCACAGGTGTCAAACTTGAGGCCCTCCAGATGTTATGGACTACAGTTCCCATCATGCTGGCAGGGGATGATGGGAACTGTAGTCCATAACATCTGGAGGGCCACGAGTTTGACACCTATGCCTTAGAGCAAGTGAGATTTTCAGGGTATAAACTTTCATAACCTGAAAATCGTTCGTCTCTAAGGTGCTTTCCTAAGCAGAGTTGCACCCTTGTTGCACCCTTGTAAACCCATTCGCTTCAACGGATCTATGAAGGGGTGACTACTGCAACTGTCTTTAGGATGGCACTGTAACACTAGCGTCAGAAGCTTGGTTTCAGTTAGCATTACTAAGTGAGGGGGTGAAGGGTTAAATCCTCCTCCCTCTCTGCATGGCCCTGATCCAAACTGCACCATGCACAGAAATGGTTTGCATTTTTACAGAGCATGAGTGTGTGTGTGTGTGTGTGTGTGTGTGTGTGTGTGTGTGTGTGTGTGTGTGTGTGTGTGACATCTGGGTTTTTTTGTGGCATAACCATGTGGCTTTAAGCTGAGTTACACCCTTCTAAGACCATTAACTTCAATGGGTTTAGAATAGCAGTGTTCATGTGGCTCTGTCATCATTGGAACATCTTTTCCTTTGGGTTTTCTTCAACCCAGCAAAGGCCTGTGGAGGAATCCTCACAAAAGTCTCTTCCCTTTGAGCCAGTGATGGATTGCCCAACTGGCTACCCACTGTCAGGATGCCTAGTGGTTGGATTGCTTTTGGGGCTGCTGCTTGCTTTCGGTGCGTGGGGGATGGGATCTCTTTCTCTCAGCTCTGTCTGGCCAGGTGCTGGCTAAGGTCAGGCACAGTGGTTTCAGTTGTGCTGTCTCATTGTCTGCATATTTCCCCAGTGCTGTTCTCATGGGGGGGGGAGAGAATTGTGGAAACATATTACTGTCTACTGCACGGGAAAAGCCATTCTTGGCTTTTCCAAGCCAAGATCATGAATAAATCTCTGTTCTCTTCATGGAGTTTGTTTCAGTGGGGTGCTGTGTGGTTTCCGGGCTGCATGGCCGTGTTCAGAGTTTGTTTCAGTTTTTGGGGATCGGACACCCACCCATATTGGCTGCTATGAGAGTCTAGTGTTCAGTTCCAGCAAAGCAGCCATGTTGGTTCACAACATTTAAAAAAAACTGGAATCTTATAACATTTGAAACACTGACTAGTGTGTTGGCCTAGTGCACAGCGGAAGGACTAGGTGCCAACTCACCCTTGTGGGGGGGGGGGGTGGGGGGGGGGGGGGGTGGGGGGGGGGGGGGGTGGGGGGGGGGGGGGGTGGGGGGGGGGGGGGGTGGGGGGGGGGGGGGGTGGGGGGGGGGGGGGGTGGGGGGGGGGGGGGGTGGGGGGGGGGGGGGGTGGGGGGGGGGGGGGGTGGGGGGGGGGGGGGGTGGGGGGGGGGGGGGGTGGGGGGGGGGGGGGGTGGGGGGGGGGGGGGGTGGGGGGGGGGGGGGGTGGGGGGGGGGGGGGGTGGGGGGGGGGGGGGGTGGGGGGGGGGGGGGGTGGGGGGGGGGGGGGGTGGGGGGGGGGGGGGGTGGGGGGGGGGGGGGGTGGGGGGGGGGGGGGGTGGGGGGGGGGGGGGGTGGGGGGGGGGGGGGGTGGGGGGGGGGGGGGGTGGGGGGGGGGGGGGGTGGGGGGGGGGGGGGGTGGGGGGGGGGGGGGGTGGGGGGGGGGGGGGGTGGGGGGGGGGGGGGGTGGGGGGGGGGGGGGGTGGGGGGGGGGGGGGGTGGGGGGGGGGGGGGGTGGGGGGGGGGGGGGGTGGGGGGGGGGGGGGGTGGGGGGGGGGGGGGGTGGGGGGGGGGGGGGGTGGGGGGGGGGGGGGGTGGGGGGGGGGGGGGGTGGGGGGGGGGGGGGGTGGGGGGGGGGGGGGGTGGGGGGGGGGGGGGGTGGGGGGGGGGGGGGGTGGGGGGGGGGGGGGGTGGGGGGGGGGGGGGGTGGGGGGGGGGGGGGGTGGGGGGGGGGGGGGGTGGGGGGGGGGGGGGGTGGGGGGGGGGGGGGGTGGGGGGGGGGGGGGGTGGGGGGGGGGGGGGGTGGGGGGGGGGGGGGGTGGGGGGGGGGGGGGGTGGGGGGGGGGGGGGGTGGGGGGGGGGGGGGGTGGGGGGGGGGGGGGGTGGGGGGGGGGGGGGGTGGGGGGGGGGGGGGGTGGGGGGGGGGGGGGGTGGGGGGGGGGGGGGGTGGGGGGGGGGGGGGGTGGGGGGGGGGGGGGGTGGGGGGGGGGGGGGGTGGGGGGGGGGGGGGGTGGGGGGGGGGGGGGGTGGGGGGGGGGGGGGGTGGGGGGGGGGGGGGGTGGGGGGGGGGGGGGGTGGGGGGGGGGGGGGGTGGGGGGGGGGGGGGGTGGGGGGGGGGGGGGGTGGGGGGGGGGGGGGGTGGGGGGGGGGGGGGGTGGGGGGGGGGGGGGGTGGGGGGGGGGGGGGGTGGGGGGGGGGGGGGGTGGGGGGGGGGGGGGGTGGGGGGGGGGGGGGGTGGGGGGGGGGGGGGGTGGGGGGGGGGGGGGGTGGGGGGGGGGGGGGGTGGGGGGGGGGGGGGGTGGGGGGGGGGGGGGGTGGGGGGGGGGGGGGGTGGGGGGGGGGGGGGGTGGGGGGGGGGGGGGGTGGGGGGGGGGGGGGGTGGGGGGGGGGGGGGGTGGGGGGGGGGGGGGGTGGGGGGGGGGGGGGGTGGGGGGGGGGGGGGGTGGGGGGGGGGGGGGGTGGGGGGGGGGGGGGGTGGGGGGGGGGGGGGGTGGGGGGGGGGGGGGGTGGGGGGGGGGGGGGGTGGGGGGGGGGGGGGGTGGGGGGGGGGGGGGGTGGGGGGGGGGGGGGGTGGGGGGGGGGGGGGGTGGGGGGGGGGGGGGGTGGGGGGGGGGGGGGGTGGGGGGGGGGGGGGGTGGGGGGGGGGGGGGGTGGGGGGGGGGGGGGGTGGGGGGGGGGGGGGGTGGGGGGGGGGGGGGGTGGGGGGGGGGGGGGGTGGGGGGGGGGGGGGGTGGGGGGGGGGGGGGGTGGGGGGGGGGGGGGGTGGGGGGGGGGGGGGGTGGGGGGGGGGGGGGGTGGGGGGGGGGGGGGGTGGGGGGGGGGGGGGGTGGGGGGGGGGGGGGGTGGGGGGGGGGGGGGGTGGGGGGGGGGGGGGGTGGGGGGGGGGGGGGGTGGGGGGGGGGGGGGGTGGGGGGGGGGGGGGGTGGGGGGGGGGGGGGGTGGGGGGGGGGGGGGGTGGGGGGGGGGGGGGGTGGGGGGGGGGGGGGGTGGGGGGGGGGGGGGGTGGGGGGGGGGGGGGGTGGGGGGGGGGGGGGGTGGGGGGGGGGGGGGGTGGGGGGGGGGGGGGGTGGGGGGGGGGGGGGGTGGGGGGGGGGGGGGGTGGGGGGGGGGGGGGGTGGGGGGGGGGGGGGGTGGGGGGGGGGGGGGGTGGGGGGGGGGGGGGGTGGGGGGGGGGGGGGGTGGGGGGGGGGGGGGGTGGGGGGGGGGGGGGGTGGGGGGGGGGGGGGGTGGGGGGGGGGGGGGGTGGGGGGGGGGGGGGGTGGGGGGGGGGGGGGGTGGGGGGGGGGGGGGGTGGGGGGGGGGGGGGGTGGGGGGGGGGGGGGGTGGGGGGGGGGGGGGGTGGGGGGGGGGGGGGGTGGGGGGGGGGGGGGGTGGGGGGGGGGGGGGGTGGGGGGGGGGGGGGGTGGGGGGGGGGGGGGGTGGGGGGGGGGGGGGGTGGGGGGGGGGGGGGGTGGGGGGGGGGGGGGGTGGGGGGGGGGGGGGGTGGGGGGGGGGGGGGGTGGGGGGGGGGGGGGGTGGGGGGGGGGGGGGGTGGGGGGGGGGGGGGGTGGGGGGGGGGGGGGGTGGGGGGGGGGGGGGGTGGGGGGGGGGGGGGGTGGGGGGGGGGGGGGGTGGGGGGGGGGGGGGGTGGGGGGGGGGGGGGGTGGGGGGGGGGGGGGGTGGGGGGGGGGGGGGGTGGGGGGGGGGGGGGGTGGGGGGGGGGGGGGGTGGGGGGGGGGGGGGGTGGGGGGGGGGGGGGGTGGGGGGGGGGGGGGGTGGGGGGGGGGGGGGGTGGGGGGGGGGGGGGGTGGGGGGGGGGGGGGGTGGGGGGGGGGGGGGGTGGGGGGGGGGGGGGGTGGGGGGGGGGGGGGGTGGGGGGGGGGGGGGGTGGGGGGGGGGGGGGGTGGGGGGGGGGGGGGGTGGGGGGGGGGGGGGGTGGGGGGGGGGGGGGGTGGGGGGGGGGGGGGGTGGGGGGGGGGGGGGGTGGGGGGGGGGGGGGGTGGGGGGGGGGGGGGGTGGGGGGGGGGGGGGGTGGGGGGGGGGGGGGGTGGGGGGGGGGGGGGGTGGGGGGGGGGGGGGGTGGGGGGGGGGGGGGGTGGGGGGGGGGGGGGGTGGGGGGGGGGGGGGGTGGGGGGGGGGGGGGGTGGGGGGGGGGGGGGGTGGGGGGGGGGGGGGGTGGGGGGGGGGGGGGGTGGGGGGGGGGGGGGGTGGGGGGGGGGGGGGGTGGGGGGGGGGGGGGGTGGGGGGGGGGGGGGGTGGGGGGGGGGGGGGGTGGGGGGGGGGGGGGGTGGGGGGGGGGGGGGGTGGGGGGGGGGGGGGGTGGGGGGGGGGGGGGGTGGGGGGGGGGGGGGGTGGGGGGGGGGGGGGGTGGGGGGGGGGGGGGGTGGGGGGGGGGGGGGGTGGGGGGGGGGGGGGGTGGGGGGGGGGGGGGGTGGGGGGGGGGGGGGGTGGGGGGGGGGGGGGGTGGGGGGGGGGGGGGGTGGGGGGGGGGGGGGGTGGGGGGGGGGGGGGGTGGGGGGGGGGGGGGGTGGGGGGGGGGGGGGGTGGGGGGGGGGGGGGGTGGGGGGGGGGGGGGGTGGGGGGGGGGGGGGGTGGGGGGGGGGGGGGGTGGGGGGGGGGGGGGGTGGGGGGGGGGGGGGGTGGGGGGGGGGGGGGGTGGGGGGGGGGGGGGGTGGGGGGGGGGGGGGGTGGGGGGGGGGGGGGGTGGGGGGGGGGGGGGGTGGGGGGGGGGGGGGGTGGGGGGGGGGGGGGGTGGGGGGGGGGGGGGGTGGGGGGGGGGGGGGGTGGGGGGGGGGGGGGGTGGGGGGGGGGGGGGGTGGGGGGGGGGGGGGGTGGGGGGGGGGGGGGGTGGGGGGGGGGGGGGGTGGGGGGGGGGGGGGGTGGGGGGGGGGGGGGGTGGGGGGGGGGGGGGGTGGGGGGGGGGGGGGGTGGGGGGGGGGGGGGGTGGGGGGGGGGGGGGGTGGGGGGGGGGGGGGGTGGGGGGGGGGGGGGGTGGGGGGGGGGGGGGGTGGGGGGGGGGGGGGGTGGGGGGGGGGGGGGGTGGGGGGGGGGGGGGGTGGGGGGGGGGGGGGGTGGGGGGGGGGGGGGGTGGGGGGGGGGGGGGGTGGGGGGGGGGGGGGGTGGGGGGGGGGGGGGGTGGGGGGGGGGGGGGGTGGGGGGGGGGGGGGGTGGGGGGGGGGGGGGGTGGGGGGGGGGGGGGGTGGGGGGGGGGGGGGGTGGGGGGGGGGGGGGGTGGGGGGGGGGGGGGGTGGGGGGGGGGGGGGGTGGGGGGGGGGGGGGGTGGGGGGGGGGGGGGGTGGGGGGGGGGGGGGGTGGGGGGGGGGGGGGGTGGGGGGGGGGGGGGGTGGGGGGGGGGGGGGGTGGGGGGGGGGGGGGGTGGGGGGGGGGGGGGGTGGGGGGGGGGGGGGGTGGGGGGGGGGGGGGGTGGGGGGGGGGGGGGGTGGGGGGGGGGGGGGGTGGGGGGGGGGGGGGGTGGGGGGGGGGGGGGGTGGGGGGGGGGGGGGGTGGGGGGGGGGGGGGGTGGGGGGGGGGGGGGGTGGGGGGGGGGGGGGGTGGGGGGGGGGGGGGGTGGGGGGGGGGGGGGGTGGGGGGGGGGGGGGGTGGGGGGGGGGGGGGGTGGGGGGGGGGGGGGGTGGGGGGGGGGGGGGGTGGGGGGGGGGGGGGGTGGGGGGGGGGGGGGGTGGGGGGGGGGGGGGGTGGGGGGGGGGGGGGGTGGGGGGGGGGGGGGGTGGGGGGGGGGGGGGGTGGGGGGGGGGGGGGGTGGGGGGGGGGGGGGGTGGGGGGGGGGGGGGGTGGGGGGGGGGGGGGGTGGGGGGGGGGGGGGGTGGGGGGGGGGGGGGGTGGGGGGGGGGGGGGGTGGGGGGGGGGGGGGGTGGGGGGGGGGGGGGGTGGGGGGGGGGGGGGGTGGGGGGGGGGGGGGGTGGGGGGGGGGGGGGGTGGGGGGGGGGGGGGGTGGGGGGGGGGGGGGGTGGGGGGGGGGGGGGGTGGGGGGGGGGGGGGGTGGGGGGGGGGGGGGGTGGGGGGGGGGGGGGGTGGGGGGGGGGGGGGGTGGGGGGGGGGGGGGGTGGGGGGGGGGGGGGGTGGGGGGGGGGGGGGGTGGGGGGGGGGGGGGGTGGGGGGGGGGGGGGGTGGGGGGGGGGGGGGGTGGGGGGGGGGGGGGGTGGGGGGGGGGGGGGGTGGGGGGGGGGGGGGGTGGGGGGGGGGGGGGGTGGGGGGGGGGGGGGGTGGGGGGGGGGGGGGGTGGGGGGGGGGGGGGGTGGGGGGGGGGGGGGGTGGGGGGGGGGGGGGGTGGGGGGGGGGGGGGGTGGGGGGGGGGGGGGGTGGGGGGGGGGGGGGGTGGGGGGGGGGGGGGGTGGGGGGGGGGGGGGGTGGGGGGGGGGGGGGGTGGGGGGGGGGGGGGGTGGGGGGGGGGGGGGGTGGGGGGGGGGGGGGGTGGGGGGGGGGGGGGGTGGGGGGGGGGGGGGGTGGGGGGGGGGGGGGGTGGGGGGGGGGGGGGGTGGGGGGGGGGGGGGGTGGGGGGGGGGGGGGGTGGGGGGGGGGGGGGGTGGGGGGGGGGGGGGGTGGGGGGGGGGGGGGGTGGGGGGGGGGGGGGGTGGGGGGGGGGGGGGGTGGGGGGGGGGGGGGGTGGGGGGGGGGGGGGGTGGGGGGGGGGGGGGGTGGGGGGGGGGGGGGGTGGGGGGGGGGGGGGGTGGGGGGGGGGGGGGGTGGGGGGGGGGGGGGGTGGGGGGGGGGGGGGGTGGGGGGGGGGGGGGGTGGGGGGGGGGGGGGGTGGGGGGGGGGGGGGGTGGGGGGGGGGGGGGGTGGGGGGGGGGGGGGGTGGGGGGGGGGGGGGGTGGGGGGGGGGGGGGGTGGGGGGGGGGGGGGGTGGGGGGGGGGGGGGGTGGGGGGGGGGGGGGGTGGGGGGGGGGGGGGGTGGGGGGGGGGGGGGGTGGGGGGGGGGGGGGGTGGGGGGGGGGGGGGGTGGGGGGGGGGGGGGGTGGGGGGGGGGGGGGGTGGGGGGGGGGGGGGGTGGGGGGGGGGGGGGGTGGGGGGGGGGGGGGGTGGGGGGGGGGGGGGGTGGGGGGGGGGGGGGGTGGGGGGGGGGGGGGGTGGGGGGGGGGGGGGGTGGGGGGGGGGGGGGGTGGGGGGGGGGGGGGGTGGGGGGGGGGGGGGGTGGGGGGGGGGGGGGGTGGGGGGGGGGGGGGGTGGGGGGGGGGGGGGGTGGGGGGGGGGGGGGGTGGGGGGGGGGGGGGGTGGGGGGGGGGGGGGGTGGGGGGGGGGGGGGGTGGGGGGGGGGGGGGGTGGGGGGGGGGGGGGGTGGGGGGGGGGGGGGGTGGGGGGGGGGGGGGGTGGGGGGGGGGGGGGGTGGGGGGGGGGGGGGGTGGGGGGGGGGGGGGGTGGGGGGGGGGGGGGGTGGGGGGGGGGGGGGGTGGGGGGGGGGGGGGGTGGGGGGGGGGGGGGGTGGGGGGGGGGGGGGGTGGGGGGGGGGGGGGGTGGGGGGGGGGGGGGGTGGGGGGGGGGGGGGGTGGGGGGGGGGGGGGGTGGGGGGGGGGGGGGGTGGGGGGGGGGGGGGGTGGGGGGGGGGGGGGGTGGGGGGGGGGGGGGGTGGGGGGGGGGGGGGGTGGGGGGGGGGGGGGGTGGGGGGGGGGGGGGGTGGGGGGGGGGGGGGGTGGGGGGGGGGGGGGGTGGGGGGGGGGGGGGGTGGGGGGGGGGGGGGGTGGGGGGGGGGGGGGGTGGGGGGGGGGGGGGGTGGGGGGGGGGGGGGGTGGGGGGGGGGGGGGGTGGGGGGGGGGGGGGGTGGGGGGGGGGGGGGGTGGGGGGGGGGGGGGGTGGGGGGGGGGGGGGGTGGGGGGGGGGGGGGGTGGGGGGGGGGGGGGGTGGGGGGGGGGGGGGGTGGGGGGGGGGGGGGGTGGGGGGGGGGGGGGGTGGGGGGGGGGGGGGGTGGGGGGGGGGGGGGGTGGGGGGGGGGGGGGGTGGGGGGGGGGGGGGGTGGGGGGGGGGGGGGGTGGGGGGGGGGGGGGGTGGGGGGGGGGGGGGGTGGGGGGGGGGGGGGGTGGGGGGGGGGGGGGGTGGGGGGGGGGGGGGGTGGGGGGGGGGGGGGGTGGGGGGGGGGGGGGGTGGGGGGGGGGGGGGGTGGGGGGGGGGGGGGGTGGGGGGGGGGGGGGGTGGGGGGGGGGGGGGGTGGGGGGGGGGGGGGGTGGGGGGGGGGGGGGGTGGGGGGGGGGGGGGGTGGGGGGGGGGGGGGGTGGGGGGGGGGGGGGGTGGGGGGGGGGGGGGGTGGGGGGGGGGGGGGGTGGGGGGGGGGGGGGGTGGGGGGGGGGGGGGGTGGGGGGGGGGGGGGGTGGGGGGGGGGGGGGGTGGGGGGGGGGGGGGGTGGGGGGGGGGGGGGGTGGGGGGGGGGGGGGGTGGGGGGGGGGGGGGGTGGGGGGGGGGGGGGGTGGGGGGGGGGGGGGGTGGGGGGGGGGGGGGGTGGGGGGGGGGGGGGGTGGGGGGGGGGGGGGGTGGGGGGGGGGGGGGGTGGGGGGGGGGGGGGGTGGGGGGGGGGGGGGGTGGGGGGGGGGGGGGGTGGGGGGGGGGGGGGGTGGGGGGGGGGGGGGGTGGGGGGGGGGGGGGGTGGGGGGGGGGGGGGGTGGGGGGGGGGGGGGGTGGGGGGGGGGGGGGGTGGGGGGGGGGGGGGGTGGGGGGGGGGGGGGGTGGGGGGGGGGGGGGGTGGGGGGGGGGGGGGGTGGGGGGGGGGGGGGGTGGGGGGGGGGGGGGGTGGGGGGGGGGGGGGGTGGGGGGGGGGGGGGGTGGGGGGGGGGGGGGGTGGGGGGGGGGGGGGGTGGGGGGGGGGGGGGGTGGGGGGGGGGGGGGGTGGGGGGGGGGGGGGGTGGGGGGGGGGGGGGGTGGGGGGGGGGGGGGGTGGGGGGGGGGGGGGGTGGGGGGGGGGGGGGGTGGGGGGGGGGGGGGGTGGGGGGGGGGGGGGGTGGGGGGGGGGGGGGGTGGGGGGGGGGGGGGGTGGGGGGGGGGGGGGGTGGGGGGGGGGGGGGGTGGGGGGGGGGGGGGGTGGGGGGGGGGGGGGGTGGGGGGGGGGGGGGGTGGGGGGGGGGGGGGGTGGGGGGGGGGGGGGGTGGGGGGGGGGGGGGGTGGGGGGGGGGGGGGGTGGGGGGGGGGGGGGGTGGGGGGGGGGGGGGGTGGGGGGGGGGGGGGGTGGGGGGGGGGGGGGGTGGGGGGGGGGGGGGGTGGGGGGGGGGGGGGGTGGGGGGGGGGGGGGGTGGGGGGGGGGGGGGGTGGGGGGGGGGGGGGGTGGGGGGGGGGGGGGGTGGGGGGGGGGGGGGGTGGGGGGGGGGGGGGGTGGGGGGGGGGGGGGGTGGGGGGGGGGGGGGGTGGGGGGGGGGGGGGGTGGGGGGGGGGGGGGGTGGGGGGGGGGGGGGGTGGGGGGGGGGGGGGGTGGGGGGGGGGGGGGGTGGGGGGGGGGGGGGGTGGGGGGGGGGGGGGGTGGGGGGGGGGGGGGGTGGGGGGGGGGGGGGGTGGGGGGGGGGGGGGGTGGGGGGGGGGGGGGGTGGGGGGGGGGGGGGGTGGGGGGGGGGGGGGGTGGGGGGGGGGGGGGGTGGGGGGGGGGGGGGGTGGGGGGGGGGGGGGGTGGGGGGGGGGGGGGGTGGGGGGGGGGGGGGGTGGGGGGGGGGGGGGGTGGGGGGGGGGGGGGGTGGGGGGGGGGGGGGGTGGGGGGGGGGGGGGGTGGGGGGGGGGGGGGGTGGGGGGGGGGGGGGGTGGGGGGGGGGGGGGGTGGGGGGGGGGGGGGGTGGGGGGGGGGGGGGGTGGGGGGGGGGGGGGGTGGGGGGGGGGGGGGGTGGGGGGGGGGGGGGGTGGGGGGGGGGGGGGGTGGGGGGGGGGGGGGGTGGGGGGGGGGGGGGGTGGGGGGGGGGGGGGGTGGGGGGGGGGGGGGGTGGGGGGGGGGGGGGGTGGGGGGGGGGGGGGGTGGGGGGGGGGGGGGGTGGGGGGGGGGGGGGGTGGGGGGGGGGGGGGGTGGGGGGGGGGGGGGGTGGGGGGGGGGGGGGGTGGGGGGGGGGGGGGGTGGGGGGGGGGGGGGGTGGGGGGGGGGGGGGGTGGGGGGGGGGGGGGGTGGGGGGGGGGGGGGGTGGGGGGGGGGGGGGGTGGGGGGGGGGGGGGGTGGGGGGGGGGGGGGGTGGGGGGGGGGGGGGGTGGGGGGGGGGGGGGGTGGGGGGGGGGGGGGGTGGGGGGGGGGGGGGGTGGGGGGGGGGGGGGGTGGGGGGGGGGGGGGGTGGGGGGGGGGGGGGGTGGGGGGGGGGGGGGGTGGGGGGGGGGGGGGGTGGGGGGGGGGGGGGGTGGGGGGGGGGGGGGGTGGGGGGGGGGGGGGGTGGGGGGGGGGGGGGGTGGGGGGGGGGGGGGGTGGGGGGGGGGGGGGGTGGGGGGGGGGGGGGGTGGGGGGGGGGGGGGGTGGGGGGGGGGGGGGGTGGGGGGGGGGGGGGGTGGGGGGGGGGGGGGGTGGGGGGGGGGGGGGGTGGGGGGGGGGGGGGGTGGGGGGGGGGGGGGGTGGGGGGGGGGGGGGGTGGGGGGGGGGGGGGGTGGGGGGGGGGGGGGGTGGGGGGGGGGGGGGGTGGGGGGGGGGGGGGGTGGGGGGGGGGGGGGGTGGGGGGGGGGGGGGGTGGGGGGGGGGGGGGGTGGGGGGGGGGGGGGGTGGGGGGGGGGGGGGGTGGGGGGGGGGGGGGGTGGGGGGGGGGGGGGGTGGGGGGGGGGGGGGGTGGGGGGGGGGGGGGGTGGGGGGGGGGGGGGGTGGGGGGGGGGGGGGGTGGGGGGGGGGGGGGGTGGGGGGGGGGGGGGGTGGGGGGGGGGGGGGGTGGGGGGGGGGGGGGGTGGGGGGGGGGGGGGGTGGGGGGGGGGGGGGGTGGGGGGGGGGGGGGGTGGGGGGGGGGGGGGGTGGGGGGGGGGGGGGGTGGGGGGGGGGGGGGGTGGGGGGGGGGGGGGGTGGGGGGGGGGGGGGGTGGGGGGGGGGGGGGGTGGGGGGGGGGGGGGGTGGGGGGGGGGGGGGGTGGGGGGGGGGGGGGGTGGGGGGGGGGGGGGGTGGGGGGGGGGGGGGGTGGGGGGGGGGGGGGGTGGGGGGGGGGGGGGGTGGGGGGGGGGGGGGGTGGGGGGGGGGGGGGGTGGGGGGGGGGGGGGGTGGGGGGGGGGGGGGGTGGGGGGGGGGGGGGGTGGGGGGGGGGGGGGGTGGGGGGGGGGGGGGGTGGGGGGGGGGGGGGGTGGGGGGGGGGGGGGGTGGGGGGGGGGGGGGGTGGGGGGGGGGGGGGGTGGGGGGGGGGGGGGGTGGGGGGGGGGGGGGGTGGGGGGGGGGGGGGGTGGGGGGGGGGGGGGGTGGGGGGGGGGGGGGGTGGGGGGGGGGGGGGGTGGGGGGGGGGGGGGGTGGGGGGGGGGGGGGGTGGGGGGGGGGGGGGGTGGGGGGGGGGGGGGGTGGGGGGGGGGGGGGGTGGGGGGGGGGGGGGGTGGGGGGGGGGGGGGGTGGGGGGGGGGGGGGGTGGGGGGGGGGGGGGGTGGGGGGGGGGGGGGGTGGGGGGGGGGGGGGGTGGGGGGGGGGGGGGGTGGGGGGGGGGGGGGGTGGGGGGGGGGGGGGGTGGGGGGGGGGGGGGGTGGGGGGGGGGGGGGGTGGGGGGGGGGGGGGGTGGGGGGGGGGGGGGGTGGGGGGGGGGGGGGGTGGGGGGGGGGGGGGGTGGGGGGGGGGGGGGGTGGGGGGGGGGGGGGGTGGGGGGGGGGGGGGGTGGGGGGGGGGGGGGGTGGGGGGGGGGGGGGGTGGGGGGGGGGGGGGGTGGGGGGGGGGGGGGGTGGGGGGGGGGGGGGGTGGGGGGGGGGGGGGGTGGGGGGGGGGGGGGGTGGGGGGGGGGGGGGGTGGGGGGGGGGGGGGGTGGGGGGGGGGGGGGGTGGGGGGGGGGGGGGGTGGGGGGGGGGGGGGGTGGGGGGGGGGGGGGGTGGGGGGGGGGGGGGGTGGGGGGGGGGGGGGGTGGGGGGGGGGGGGGGTGGGGGGGGGGGGGGGTGGGGGGGGGGGGGGGTGGGGGGGGGGGGGGGTGGGGGGGGGGGGGGGTGGGGGGGGGGGGGGGTGGGGGGGGGGGGGGGTGGGGGGGGGGGGGGGTGGGGGGGGGGGGGGGTGGGGGGGGGGGGGGGTGGGGGGGGGGGGGGGTGGGGGGGGGGGGGGGTGGGGGGGGGGGGGGGTGGGGGGGGGGGGGGGTGGGGGGGGGGGGGGGTGGGGGGGGGGGGGGGTGGGGGGGGGGGGGGGTGGGGGGGGGGGGGGGTGGGGGGGGGGGGGGGTGGGGGGGGGGGGGGGTGGGGGGGGGGGGGGGTGGGGGGGGGGGGGGGTGGGGGGGGGGGGGGGTGGGGGGGGGGGGGGGTGGGGGGGGGGGGGGGTGGGGGGGGGGGGGGGTGGGGGGGGGGGGGGGTGGGGGGGGGGGGGGGTGGGGGGGGGGGGGGGTGGGGGGGGGGGGGGGTGGGGGGGGGGGGGGGTGGGGGGGGGGGGGGGTGGGGGGGGGGGGGGGTGGGGGGGGGGGGGGGTGGGGGGGGGGGGGGGTGGGGGGGGGGGGGGGTGGGGGGGGGGGGGGGTGGGGGGGGGGGGGGGTGGGGGGGGGGGGGGGTGGGGGGGGGGGGGGGTGGGGGGGGGGGGGGGTGGGGGGGGGGGGGGGTGGGGGGGGGGGGGGGTGGGGGGGGGGGGGGGTGGGGGGGGGGGGGGGTGGGGGGGGGGGGGGGTGGGGGGGGGGGGGGGTGGGGGGGGGGGGGGGTGGGGGGGGGGGGGGGTGGGGGGGGGGGGGGGTGGGGGGGGGGGGGGGTGGGGGGGGGGGGGGGTGGGGGGGGGGGGGGGTGGGGGGGGGGGGGGGTGGGGGGGGGGGGGGGTGGGGGGGGGGGGGGGTGGGGGGGGGGGGGGGTGGGGGGGGGGGGGGGTGGGGGGGGGGGGGGGTGGGGGGGGGGGGGGGTGGGGGGGGGGGGGGGTGGGGGGGGGGGGGGGTGGGGGGGGGGGGGGGTGGGGGGGGGGGGGGGTGGGGGGGGGGGGGGGTGGGGGGGGGGGGGGGTGGGGGGGGGGGGGGGTGGGGGGGGGGGGGGGTGGGGGGGGGGGGGGGTGGGGGGGGGGGGGGGTGGGGGGGGGGGGGGGTGGGGGGGGGGGGGGGTGGGGGGGGGGGGGGGTGGGGGGGGGGGGGGGTGGGGGGGGGGGGGGGTGGGGGGGGGGGGGGGTGGGGGGGGGGGGGGGTGGGGGGGGGGGGGGGTGGGGGGGGGGGGGGGTGGGGGGGGGGGGGGGTGGGGGGGGGGGGGGGTGGGGGGGGGGGGGGGTGGGGGGGGGGGGGGGTGGGGGGGGGGGGGGGTGGGGGGGGGGGGGGGTGGGGGGGGGGGGGGGTGGGGGGGGGGGGGGGTGGGGGGGGGGGGGGGTGGGGGGGGGGGGGGGTGGGGGGGGGGGGGGGTGGGGGGGGGGGGGGGTGGGGGGGGGGGGGGGTGGGGGGGGGGGGGGGTGGGGGGGGGGGGGGGTGGGGGGGGGGGGGGGTGGGGGGGGGGGGGGGTGGGGGGGGGGGGGGGTGGGGGGGGGGGGGGGTGGGGGGGGGGGGGGGTGGGGGGGGGGGGGGGTGGGGGGGGGGGGGGGTGGGGGGGGGGGGGGGTGGGGGGGGGGGGGGGTGGGGGGGGGGGGGGGTGGGGGGGGGGGGGGGTGGGGGGGGGGGGGGGTGGGGGGGGGGGGGGGTGGGGGGGGGGGGGGGTGGGGGGGGGGGGGGGTGGGGGGGGGGGGGGGTGGGGGGGGGGGGGGGTGGGGGGGGGGGGGGGTGGGGGGGGGGGGGGGTGGGGGGGGGGGGGGGTGGGGGGGGGGGGGGGTGGGGGGGGGGGGGGGTGGGGGGGGGGGGGGGTGGGGGGGGGGGGGGGTGGGGGGGGGGGGGGGTGGGGGGGGGGGGGGGTGGGGGGGGGGGGGGGTGGGGGGGGGGGGGGGTGGGGGGGGGGGGGGGTGGGGGGGGGGGGGGGTGGGGGGGGGGGGGGGTGGGGGGGGGGGGGGGTGGGGGGGGGGGGGGGTGGGGGGGGGGGGGGGTGGGGGGGGGGGGGGGTGGGGGGGGGGGGGGGTGGGGGGGGGGGGGGGTGGGGGGGGGGGGGGGTGGGGGGGGGGGGGGGTGGGGGGGGGGGGGGGTGGGGGGGGGGGGGGGTGGGGGGGGGGGGGGGTGGGGGGGGGGGGGGGTGGGGGGGGGGGGGGGTGGGGGGGGGGGGGGGTGGGGGGGGGGGGGGGTGGGGGGGGGGGGGGGTGGGGGGGGGGGGGGGTGGGGGGGGGGGGGGGTGGGGGGGGGGGGGGGTGGGGGGGGGGGGGGGTGGGGGGGGGGGGGGGTGGGGGGGGGGGGGGGTGGGGGGGGGGGGGGGTGGGGGGGGGGGGGGGTGGGGGGGGGGGGGGGTGGGGGGGGGGGGGGGTGGGGGGGGGGGGGGGTGGGGGGGGGGGGGGGTGGGGGGGGGGGGGGGTGGGGGGGGGGGGGGGTGGGGGGGGGGGGGGGTGGGGGGGGGGGGGGGTGGGGGGGGGGGGGGGTGGGGGGGGGGGGGGGTGGGGGGGGGGGGGGGTGGGGGGGGGGGGGGGTGGGGGGGGGGGGGGGTGGGGGGGGGGGGGGGTGGGGGGGGGGGGGGGTGGGGGGGGGGGGGGGTGGGGGGGGGGGGGGGTGGGGGGGGGGGGGGGTGGGGGGGGGGGGGGGTGGGGGGGGGGGGGGGTGGGGGGGGGGGGGGGTGGGGGGGGGGGGGGGTGGGGGGGGGGGGGGGTGGGGGGGGGGGGGGGTGGGGGGGGGGGGGGGTGGGGGGGGGGGGGGGTGGGGGGGGGGGGGGGTGGGGGGGGGGGGGGGTGGGGGGGGGGGGGGGTGGGGGGGGGGGGGGGTGGGGGGGGGGGGGGGTGGGGGGGGGGGGGGGTGGGGGGGGGGGGGGGTGGGGGGGGGGGGGGGTGGGGGGGGGGGGGGGTGGGGGGGGGGGGGGGTGGGGGGGGGGGGGGGTGGGGGGGGGGGGGGGTGGGGGGGGGGGGGGGTGGGGGGGGGGGGGGGTGGGGGGGGGGGGGGGTGGGGGGGGGGGGGGGTGGGGGGGGGGGGGGGTGGGGGGGGGGGGGGGTGGGGGGGGGGGGGGGTGGGGGGGGGGGGGGGTGGGGGGGGGGGGGGGTGGGGGGGGGGGGGGGTGGGGGGGGGGGGGGGTGGGGGGGGGGGGGGGTGGGGGGGGGGGGGGGTGGGGGGGGGGGGGGGTGGGGGGGGGGGGGGGTGGGGGGGGGGGGGGGTGGGGGGGGGGGGGGGTGGGGGGGGGGGGGGGTGGGGGGGGGGGGGGGTGGGGGGGGGGGGGGGTGGGGGGGGGGGGGGGTGGGGGGGGGGGGGGGTGGGGGGGGGGGGGGGTGGGGGGGGGGGGGGGTGGGGGGGGGGGGGGGTGGGGGGGGGGGGGGGTGGGGGGGGGGGGGGGTGGGGGGGGGGGGGGGTGGGGGGGGGGGGGGGTGGGGGGGGGGGGGGGTGGGGGGGGGGGGGGGTGGGGGGGGGGGGGGGTGGGGGGGGGGGGGGGTGGGGGGGGGGGGGGGTGGGGGGGGGGGGGGGTGGGGGGGGGGGGGGGTGGGGGGGGGGGGGGGTGGGGGGGGGGGGGGGTGGGGGGGGGGGGGGGTGGGGGGGGGGGGGGGTGGGGGGGGGGGGGGGTGGGGGGGGGGGGGGGTGGGGGGGGGGGGGGGTGGGGGGGGGGGGGGGTGGGGGGGGGGGGGGGTGGGGGGGGGGGGGGGTGGGGGGGGGGGGGGGTGGGGGGGGGGGGGGGTGGGGGGGGGGGGGGGTGGGGGGGGGGGGGGGTGGGGGGGGGGGGGGGTGGGGGGGGGGGGGGGTGGGGGGGGGGGGGGGTGGGGGGGGGGGGGGGTGGGGGGGGGGGGGGGTGGGGGGGGGGGGGGGTGGGGGGGGGGGGGGGTGGGGGGGGGGGGGGGTGGGGGGGGGGGGGGGTGGGGGGGGGGGGGGGTGGGGGGGGGGGGGGGTGGGGGGGGGGGGGGGTGGGGGGGGGGGGGGGTGGGGGGGGGGGGGGGTGGGGGGGGGGGGGGGTGGGGGGGGGGGGGGGTGGGGGGGGGGGGGGGTGGGGGGGGGGGGGGGTGGGGGGGGGGGGGGGTGGGGGGGGGGGGGGGTGGGGGGGGGGGGGGGTGGGGGGGGGGGGGGGTGGGGGGGGGGGGGGGTGGGGGGGGGGGGGGGTGGGGGGGGGGGGGGGTGGGGGGGGGGGGGGGTGGGGGGGGGGGGGGGTGGGGGGGGGGGGGGGTGGGGGGGGGGGGGGGTGGGGGGGGGGGGGGGTGGGGGGGGGGGGGGGTGGGGGGGGGGGGGGGTGGGGGGGGGGGGGGGTGGGGGGGGGGGGGGGTGGGGGGGGGGGGGGGTGGGGGGGGGGGGGGGTGGGGGGGGGGGGGGGTGGGGGGGGGGGGGGGTGGGGGGGGGGGGGGGTGGGGGGGGGGGGGGGTGGGGGGGGGGGGGGGTGGGGGGGGGGGGGGGTGGGGGGGGGGGGGGGTGGGGGGGGGGGGGGGTGGGGGGGGGGGGGGGTGGGGGGGGGGGGGGGTGGGGGGGGGGGGGGGTGGGGGGGGGGGGGGGTGGGGGGGGGGGGGGGTGGGGGGGGGGGGGGGTGGGGGGGGGGGGGGGTGGGGGGGGGGGGGGGTGGGGGGGGGGGGGGGTGGGGGGGGGGGGGGGTGGGGGGGGGGGGGGGTGGGGGGGGGGGGGGGTGGGGGGGGGGGGGGGTGGGGGGGGGGGGGGGTGGGGGGGGGGGGGGGTGGGGGGGGGGGGGGGTGGGGGGGGGGGGGGGTGGGGGGGGGGGGGGGTGGGGGGGGGGGGGGGTGGGGGGGGGGGGGGGTGGGGGGGGGGGGGGGTGGGGGGGGGGGGGGGTGGGGGGGGGGGGGGGTGGGGGGGGGGGGGGGTGGGGGGGGGGGGGGGTGGGGGGGGGGGGGGGTGGGGGGGGGGGGGGGTGGGGGGGGGGGGGGGTGGGGGGGGGGGGGGGTGGGGGGGGGGGGGGGTGGGGGGGGGGGGGGGTGGGGGGGGGGGGGGGTGGGGGGGGGGGGGGGTGGGGGGGGGGGGGGGTGGGGGGGGGGGGGGGTGGGGGGGGGGGGGGGTGGGGGGGGGGGGGGGTGGGGGGGGGGGGGGGTGGGGGGGGGGGGGGGTGGGGGGGGGGGGGGGTGGGGGGGGGGGGGGGTGGGGGGGGGGGGGGGTGGGGGGGGGGGGGGGTGGGGGGGGGGGGGGGTGGGGGGGGGGGGGGGTGGGGGGGGGGGGGGGTGGGGGGGGGGGGGGGTGGGGGGGGGGGGGGGTGGGGGGGGGGGGGGGTGGGGGGGGGGGGGGGTGGGGGGGGGGGGGGGTGGGGGGGGGGGGGGGTGGGGGGGGGGGGGGGTGGGGGGGGGGGGGGGTGGGGGGGGGGGGGGGTGGGGGGGGGGGGGGGTGGGGGGGGGGGGGGGTGGGGGGGGGGGGGGGTGGGGGGGGGGGGGGGTGGGGGGGGGGGGGGGTGGGGGGGGGGGGGGGTGGGGGGGGGGGGGGGTGGGGGGGGGGGGGGGTGGGGGGGGGGGGGGGTGGGGGGGGGGGGGGGTGGGGGGGGGGGGGGGTGGGGGGGGGGGGGGGTGGGGGGGGGGGGGGGTGGGGGGGGGGGGGGGTGGGGGGGGGGGGGGGTGGGGGGGGGGGGGGGTGGGGGGGGGGGGGGGTGGGGGGGGGGGGGGGTGGGGGGGGGGGGGGGTGGGGGGGGGGGGGGGTGGGGGGGGGGGGGGGTGGGGGGGGGGGGGGGTGGGGGGGGGGGGGGGTGGGGGGGGGGGGGGGTGGGGGGGGGGGGGGGTGGGGGGGGGGGGGGGTGGGGGGGGGGGGGGGTGGGGGGGGGGGGGGGTGGGGGGGGGGGGGGGTGGGGGGGGGGGGGGGTGGGGGGGGGGGGGGGTGGGGGGGGGGGGGGGTGGGGGGGGGGGGGGGTGGGGGGGGGGGGGGGTGGGGGGGGGGGGGGGTGGGGGGGGGGGGGGGTGGGGGGGGGGGGGGGTGGGGGGGGGGGGGGGTGGGGGGGGGGGGGGGTGGGGGGGGGGGGGGGTGGGGGGGGGGGGGGGTGGGGGGGGGGGGGGGTGGGGGGGGGGGGGGGTGGGGGGGGGGGGGGGTGGGGGGGGGGGGGGGTGGGGGGGGGGGGGGGTGGGGGGGGGGGGGGGTGGGGGGGGGGGGGGGTGGGGGGGGGGGGGGGTGGGGGGGGGGGGGGGTGGGGGGGGGGGGGGGTGGGGGGGGGGGGGGGTGGGGGGGGGGGGGGGTGGGGGGGGGGGGGGGTGGGGGGGGGGGGGGGTGGGGGGGGGGGGGGGTGGGGGGGGGGGGGGGTGGGGGGGGGGGGGGGTGGGGGGGGGGGGGGGTGGGGGGGGGGGGGGGTGGGGGGGGGGGGGGGTGGGGGGGGGGGGGGGTGGGGGGGGGGGGGGGTGGGGGGGGGGGGGGGTGGGGGGGGGGGGGGGTGGGGGGGGGGGGGGGTGGGGGGGGGGGGGGGTGGGGGGGGGGGGGGGTGGGGGGGGGGGGGGGTGGGGGGGGGGGGGGGTGGGGGGGGGGGGGGGTGGGGGGGGGGGGGGGTGGGGGGGGGGGGGGGTGGGGGGGGGGGGGGGTGGGGGGGGGGGGGGGTGGGGGGGGGGGGGGGTGGGGGGGGGGGGGGGTGGGGGGGGGGGGGGGTGGGGGGGGGGGGGGGTGGGGGGGGGGGGGGGTGGGGGGGGGGGGGGGTGGGGGGGGGGGGGGGTGGGGGGGGGGGGGGGTGGGGGGGGGGGGGGGTGGGGGGGGGGGGGGGTGGGGGGGGGGGGGGGTGGGGGGGGGGGGGGGTGGGGGGGGGGGGGGGTGGGGGGGGGGGGGGGTGGGGGGGGGGGGGGGTGGGGGGGGGGGGGGGTGGGGGGGGGGGGGGGTGGGGGGGGGGGGGGGTGGGGGGGGGGGGGGGTGGGGGGGGGGGGGGGTGGGGGGGGGGGGGGGTGGGGGGGGGGGGGGGTGGGGGGGGGGGGGGGTGGGGGGGGGGGGGGGTGGGGGGGGGGGGGGGTGGGGGGGGGGGGGGGTGGGGGGGGGGGGGGGTGGGGGGGGGGGGGGGTGGGGGGGGGGGGGGGTGGGGGGGGGGGGGGGTGGGGGGGGGGGGGGGTGGGGGGGGGGGGGGGTGGGGGGGGGGGGGGGTGGGGGGGGGGGGGGGTGGGGGGGGGGGGGGGTGGGGGGGGGGGGGGGTGGGGGGGGGGGGGGGTGGGGGGGGGGGGGGGTGGGGGGGGGGGGGGGTGGGGGGGGGGGGGGGTGGGGGGGGGGGGGGGTGGGGGGGGGGGGGGGTGGGGGGGGGGGGGGGTGGGGGGGGGGGGGGGTGGGGGGGGGGGGGGGTGGGGGGGGGGGGGGGTGGGGGGGGGGGGGGGTGGGGGGGGGGGGGGGTGGGGGGGGGGGGGGGTGGGGGGGGGGGGGGGTGGGGGGGGGGGGGGGTGGGGGGGGGGGGGGGTGGGGGGGGGGGGGGGTGGGGGGGGGGGGGGGTGGGGGGGGGGGGGGGTGGGGGGGGGGGGGGGTGGGGGGGGGGGGGGGTGGGGGGGGGGGGGGGTGGGGGGGGGGGGGGGTGGGGGGGGGGGGGGGTGGGGGGGGGGGGGGGTGGGGGGGGGGGGGGGTGGGGGGGGGGGGGGGTGGGGGGGGGGGGGGGTGGGGGGGGGGGGGGGTGGGGGGGGGGGGGGGTGGGGGGGGGGGGGGGTGGGGGGGGGGGGGGGTGGGGGGGGGGGGGGGTGGGGGGGGGGGGGGGTGGGGGGGGGGGGGGGTGGGGGGGGGGGGGGGTGGGGGGGGGGGGGGGTGGGGGGGGGGGGGGGTGGGGGGGGGGGGGGGTGGGGGGGGGGGGGGGTGGGGGGGGGGGGGGGTGGGGGGGGGGGGGGGTGGGGGGGGGGGGGGGTGGGGGGGGGGGGGGGTGGGGGGGGGGGGGGGTGGGGGGGGGGGGGGGTGGGGGGGGGGGGGGGTGGGGGGGGGGGGGGGTGGGGGGGGGGGGGGGTGGGGGGGGGGGGGGGTGGGGGGGGGGGGGGGTGGGGGGGGGGGGGGGTGGGGGGGGGGGGGGGTGGGGGGGGGGGGGGGTGGGGGGGGGGGGGGGTGGGGGGGGGGGGGGGTGGGGGGGGGGGGGGGTGGGGGGGGGGGGGGGTGGGGGGGGGGGGGGGTGGGGGGGGGGGGGGGTGGGGGGGGGGGGGGGTGGGGGGGGGGGGGGGTGGGGGGGGGGGGGGGTGGGGGGGGGGGGGGGTGGGGGGGGGGGGGGGTGGGGGGGGGGGGGGGTGGGGGGGGGGGGGGGTGGGGGGGGGGGGGGGTGGGGGGGGGGGGGGGTGGGGGGGGGGGGGGGTGGGGGGGGGGGGGGGTGGGGGGGGGGGGGGGTGGGGGGGGGGGGGGGTGGGGGGGGGGGGGGGTGGGGGGGGGGGGGGGTGGGGGGGGGGGGGGGTGGGGGGGGGGGGGGGTGGGGGGGGGGGGGGGTGGGGGGGGGGGGGGGTGGGGGGGGGGGGGGGTGGGGGGGGGGGGGGGTGGGGGGGGGGGGGGGTGGGGGGGGGGGGGGGTGGGGGGGGGGGGGGGTGGGGGGGGGGGGGGGTGGGGGGGGGGGGGGGTGGGGGGGGGGGGGGGTGGGGGGGGGGGGGGGTGGGGGGGGGGGGGGGTGGGGGGGGGGGGGGGTGGGGGGGGGGGGGGGTGGGGGGGGGGGGGGGTGGGGGGGGGGGGGGGTGGGGGGGGGGGGGGGTGGGGGGGGGGGGGGGTGGGGGGGGGGGGGGGTGGGGGGGGGGGGGGGTGGGGGGGGGGGGGGGTGGGGGGGGGGGGGGGTGGGGGGGGGGGGGGGTGGGGGGGGGGGGGGGTGGGGGGGGGGGGGGGTGGGGGGGGGGGGGGGTGGGGGGGGGGGGGGGTGGGGGGGGGGGGGGGTGGGGGGGGGGGGGGGTGGGGGGGGGGGGGGGTGGGGGGGGGGGGGGGTGGGGGGGGGGGGGGGTGGGGGGGGGGGGGGGTGGGGGGGGGGGGGGGTGGGGGGGGGGGGGGGTGGGGGGGGGGGGGGGTGGGGGGGGGGGGGGGTGGGGGGGGGGGGGGGTGGGGGGGGGGGGGGGTGGGGGGGGGGGGGGGTGGGGGGGGGGGGGGGTGGGGGGGGGGGGGGGTGGGGGGGGGGGGGGGTGGGGGGGGGGGGGGGTGGGGGGGGGGGGGGGTGGGGGGGGGGGGGGGTGGGGGGGGGGGGGGGTGGGGGGGGGGGGGGGTGGGGGGGGGGGGGGGTGGGGGGGGGGGGGGGTGGGGGGGGGGGGGGGTGGGGGGGGGGGGGGGTGGGGGGGGGGGGGGGTGGGGGGGGGGGGGGGTGGGGGGGGGGGGGGGTGGGGGGGGGGGGGGGTGGGGGGGGGGGGGGGTGGGGGGGGGGGGGGGTGGGGGGGGGGGGGGGTGGGGGGGGGGGGGGGTGGGGGGGGGGGGGGGTGGGGGGGGGGGGGGGTGGGGGGGGGGGGGGGTGGGGGGGGGGGGGGGTGGGGGGGGGGGGGGGTGGGGGGGGGGGGGGGTGGGGGGGGGGGGGGGTGGGGGGGGGGGGGGGTGGGGGGGGGGGGGGGTGGGGGGGGGGGGGGGTGGGGGGGGGGGGGGGTGGGGGGGGGGGGGGGTGGGGGGGGGGGGGGGTGGGGGGGGGGGGGGGTGGGGGGGGGGGGGGGTGGGGGGGGGGGGGGGTGGGGGGGGGGGGGGGTGGGGGGGGGGGGGGGTGGGGGGGGGGGGGGGTGGGGGGGGGGGGGGGTGGGGGGGGGGGGGGGTGGGGGGGGGGGGGGGTGGGGGGGGGGGGGGGTGGGGGGGGGGGGGGGTGGGGGGGGGGGGGGGTGGGGGGGGGGGGGGGTGGGGGGGGGGGGGGGTGGGGGGGGGGGGGGGTGGGGGGGGGGGGGGGTGGGGGGGGGGGGGGGTGGGGGGGGGGGGGGGTGGGGGGGGGGGGGGGTGGGGGGGGGGGGGGGTGGGGGGGGGGGGGGGTGGGGGGGGGGGGGGGTGGGGGGGGGGGGGGGTGGGGGGGGGGGGGGGTGGGGGGGGGGGGGGGTGGGGGGGGGGGGGGGTGGGGGGGGGGGGGGGTGGGGGGGGGGGGGGGTGGGGGGGGGGGGGGGTGGGGGGGGGGGGGGGTGGGGGGGGGGGGGGGTGGGGGGGGGGGGGGGTGGGGGGGGGGGGGGGTGGGGGGGGGGGGGGGTGGGGGGGGGGGGGGGTGGGGGGGGGGGGGGGTGGGGGGGGGGGGGGGTGGGGGGGGGGGGGGGTGGGGGGGGGGGGGGGTGGGGGGGGGGGGGGGTGGGGGGGGGGGGGGGTGGGGGGGGGGGGGGGTGGGGGGGGGGGGGGGTGGGGGGGGGGGGGGGTGGGGGGGGGGGGGGGTGGGGGGGGGGGGGGGTGGGGGGGGGGGGGGGTGGGGGGGGGGGGGGGTGGGGGGGGGGGGGGGTGGGGGGGGGGGGGGGTGGGGGGGGGGGGGGGTGGGGGGGGGGGGGGGTGGGGGGGGGGGGGGGTGGGGGGGGGGGGGGGTGGGGGGGGGGGGGGGTGGGGGGGGGGGGGGGTGGGGGGGGGGGGGGGTGGGGGGGGGGGGGGGTGGGGGGGGGGGGGGGTGGGGGGGGGGGGGGGTGGGGGGGGGGGGGGGTGGGGGGGGGGGGGGGTGGGGGGGGGGGGGGGTGGGGGGGGGGGGGGGTGGGGGGGGGGGGGGGTGGGGGGGGGGGGGGGTGGGGGGGGGGGGGGGTGGGGGGGGGGGGGGGTGGGGGGGGGGGGGGGTGGGGGGGGGGGGGGGTGGGGGGGGGGGGGGGTGGGGGGGGGGGGGGGTGGGGGGGGGGGGGGGTGGGGGGGGGGGGGGGTGGGGGGGGGGGGGGGTGGGGGGGGGGGGGGGTGGGGGGGGGGGGGGGTGGGGGGGGGGGGGGGTGGGGGGGGGGGGGGGTGGGGGGGGGGGGGGGTGGGGGGGGGGGGGGGTGGGGGGGGGGGGGGGTGGGGGGGGGGGGGGGTGGGGGGGGGGGGGGGTGGGGGGGGGGGGGGGTGGGGGGGGGGGGGGGTGGGGGGGGGGGGGGGTGGGGGGGGGGGGGGGTGGGGGGGGGGGGGGGTGGGGGGGGGGGGGGGTGGGGGGGGGGGGGGGTGGGGGGGGGGGGGGGTGGGGGGGGGGGGGGGTGGGGGGGGGGGGGGGTGGGGGGGGGGGGGGGTGGGGGGGGGGGGGGGTG
Source organism: Sphaerodactylus townsendi (assembly GCF_021028975.2). Classification (NCBI taxonomy): domain Eukaryota; kingdom Metazoa; phylum Chordata; class Lepidosauria; order Squamata; family Sphaerodactylidae; genus Sphaerodactylus; species Sphaerodactylus townsendi. Next base: position 131,711,819 of record NC_059430.1, on the reverse strand, counting down.
GGGGGGGGGGGGGGTGGGGGGGGGGGGGGGTGGGGGGGGGGGGGGGTGGGGGGGGGGGGGGGTGGGGGGGGGGGGGGGTGGGGGGGGGGGGGGGTGGGGGGGGGGGGGGGTGGGGGGGGGGGGGGGTGGGGGGGGGGGGGGGTGGGGGGGGGGGGGGGTGGGGGGGGGGGGGGGTGGGGGGGGGGGGGGGTGGGGGGGGGGGGGGGTGGGGGGGGGGGGGGGTGGGGGGGGGGGGGGGTGGGGGGGGGGGGGGGTGGGGGGGGGGGGGGGTGGGGGGGGGGGGGGGTGGGGGGGGGGGGGGGTGGGGGGGGGGGGGGGTGGGGGGGGGGGGGGGTGGGGGGGGGGGGGGGTGGGGGGGGGGGGGGGTGGGGGGGGGGGGGGGTGGGGGGGGGGGGGGGTGGGGGGGGGGGGGGGTGGGGGGGGGGGGGGGTGGGGGGGGGGGGGGGTGGGGGGGGGGGGGGGTGGGGGGGGGGGGGGGTGGGGGGGGGGGGGGGTGGGGGGGGGGGGGGGTGGGGGGGGGGGGGGGTGGGGGGGGGGGGGGGTGGGGGGGGGGGGGGGTGGGGGGGGGGGGGGGTGGGGGGGGGGGGGGGTGGGGGGGGGGGGGGGTGGGGGGGGGGGGGGGTGGGGGGGGGGGGGGGTGGGGGGGGGGGGGGGTGGGGGGGGGGGGGGGTGGGGGGGGGGGGGGGTGGGGGGGGGGGGGGGTGGGGGGGGGGGGGGGTGGGGGGGGGGGGGGGTGGGGGGGGGGGGGGGTGGGGGGGGGGGGGGGTGGGGGGGGGGGGGGGTGGGGGGGGGGGGGGGTGGGGGGGGGGGGGGGTGGGGGGGGGGGGGGGTGGGGGGGGGGGGGGGTGGGGGGGGGGGGGGGTGGGGGGGGGGGGGGGTGGGGGGGGGGGGGGGTGGGGGGGGGGGGGGGTGGGGGGGGGGGGGGGTGGGGGGGGGGGGGGGTGGGGGGGGGGGGGGGTGGGGGGGGGGGGGGGTGGGGGGGGGGGGGGGTGGGGGGGGGGGGGGGTGGGGGGGGGGGGGGGTGGGGGGGGGGGGGGGTGGGGGGGGGGGGGGGTGGGGGGGGGGGGGGGTGGGGGGGGGGGGGGGTGGGGGGGGGGGGGGGTGGGGGGGGGGGGGGGTGGGGGGGGGGGGGGGTGGGGGGGGGGGGGGGTGGGGGGGGGGGGGGGTGGGGGGGGGGGGGGGTGGGGGGGGGGGGGGGTGGGGGGGGGGGGGGGTGGGGGGGGGGGGGGGTGGGGGGGGGGGGGGGTGGGGGGGGGGGGGGGTGGGGGGGGGGGGGGGTGGGGGGGGGGGGGGGTGGGGGGGGGGGGGGGTGGGGGGGGGGGGGGGTGGGGGGGGGGGGGGGTGGGGGGGGGGGGGGGTGGGGGGGGGGGGGGGTGGGGGGGGGGGGGGGTGGGGGGGGGGGGGGGTGGGGGGGGGGGGGGGTGGGGGGGGGGGGGGGTGGGGGGGGGGGGGGGTGGGGGGGGGGGGGGGTGGGGGGGGGGGGGGGTGGGGGGGGGGGGGGGTGGGGGGGGGGGGGGGTGGGGGGGGGGGGGGGTGGGGGGGGGGGGGGGTGGGGGGGGGGGGGGGTGGGGGGGGGGGGGGGTGGGGGGGGGGGGGGGTGGGGGGGGGGGGGGGTGGGGGGGGGGGGGGGTGGGGGGGGGGGGGGGTGGGGGGGGGGGGGGGTGGGGGGGGGGGGGGGTGGGGGGGGGGGGGGGTGGGGGGGGGGGGGGGTGGGGGGGGGGGGGGGTGGGGGGGGGGGGGGGTGGGGGGGGGGGGGGGTGGGGGGGGGGGGGGGTGGGGGGGGGGGGGGGTGGGGGGGGGGGGGGGTGGGGGGGGGGGGGGGTGGGGGGGGGGGGGGGTGGGGGGGGGGGGGGGTGGGGGGGGGGGGGGGTGGGGGGGGGGGGGGGTGGGGGGGGGGGGGGGTGGGGGGGGGGGGGGGTGGGGGGGGGGGGGGGTGGGGGGGGGGGGGGGTGGGGGGGGGGGGGGGTGGGGGGGGGGGGGGGTGGGGGGGGGGGGGGGTGGGGGGGGGGGGGGGTGGGGGGGGGGGGGGGTGGGGGGGGGGGGGGGTGGGGGGGGGGGGGGGTGGGGGGGGGGGGGGGTGGGGGGGGGGGGGGGTGGGGGGGGGGGGGGGTGGGGGGGGGGGGGGGTGGGGGGGGGGGGGGGTGGGGGGGGGGGGGGGTGGGGGGGGGGGGGGGTGGGGGGGGGGGGGGGTGGGGGGGGGGGGGGGTGGGGGGGGGGGGGGGTGGGGGGGGGGGGGGGTGGGGGGGGGGGGGGGTGGGGGGGGGGGGGGGTGGGGGGGGGGGGGGGTGGGGGGGGGGGGGGGTGGGGGGGGGGGGGGGTGGGGGGGGGGGGGGGTGGGGGGGGGGGGGGGTGGGGGGGGGGGGGGGTGGGGGGGGGGGGGGGTGGGGGGGGGGGGGGGTGGGGGGGGGGGGGGGTGGGGGGGGGGGGGGGTGGGGGGGGGGGGGGGTGGGGGGGGGGGGGGGTGGGGGGGGGGGGGGGTGGGGGGGGGGGGGGGTGGGGGGGGGGGGGGGTGGGGGGGGGGGGGGGTGGGGGGGGGGGGGGGTGGGGGGGGGGGGGGGTGGGGGGGGGGGGGGGTGGGGGGGGGGGGGGGTGGGGGGGGGGGGGGGTGGGGGGGGGGGGGGGTGGGGGGGGGGGGGGGTGGGGGGGGGGGGGGGTGGGGGGGGGGGGGGGTGGGGGGGGGGGGGGGTGGGGGGGGGGGGGGGTGGGGGGGGGGGGGGGTGGGGGGGGGGGGGGGTGGGGGGGGGGGGGGGTGGGGGGGGGGGGGGGTGGGGGGGGGGGGGGGTGGGGGGGGGGGGGGGTGGGGGGGGGGGGGGGGGGGGGGGGGGGGGGGGGGGGCCAACCCCCCGGGGGGGGGGGCGGGGGGGGGGGGGGGCGGGGGGGTTTGGGGGGGGGGGGGGGGGGGGGGGGGGGGGGGGGGGGGGGGTGGGAGGGGGGGGGGGGGGGGGGGGGGGGGGGGCATGAAGGGGGGGGGGGGGAGGGTGGCATGCCCGTAGAAGGCGCCAAGCTCCAGTTTGCTTGAATCACATACATAGCATAGCTACAAAGAAGGGGTGCACCGTTGTATTGAGCGCAGCGCAAATGGGCGGGCATCAAACTCAGGTTTTGCCCAGGGCTCCAGTTTGCCTAGTTACGCCACTGCTCCAATGGTTGGGCAAAAGTTCCGCCAGGCAAAAGTCATACCAGGCTTCATCCACTTTCTAAAAACACTTGGAGGGCAGGAGGAGAGCCCCACAGTGCCCCCGGGTACCACAAAGGGGATTCTTGTTCTAGGCTGGATTTAGCTAGAATATTTTTGTGTCCTAACTTTTAAGGACACACCAACATGGTAAATCTAAATATGCTTGAAGTTGGTTTAAAAAGAAAAGTTAGGATTGACACCCCTGCCTTTCTCTCCTGCGAGGATACTCAATGGGGCTTACAAACTCCTTTCCGATTCCCTCCCCACAACAGGTACCTTGTGAGGTAGGTGGGGCTGAGAGAGTTCCAAAGAACGGTGACTAGCTCAGCAGGAATATAGGAGTGGGGAAACAATTCCAGTTCGCCAGACAAGATCCCACCACTGATGTGCAGGAGTGGGGAAATCAAACATGGTTCTCCAGATTACAATCCACTGTTCTTAACCACAATGCCACATTGTATTTCAAGATGCGAGGTCTCTCCTGCAATTGGGGATTATGGCTTTTGCCAGGGTACTGTGGTTTATCCGATGAAGCATTTTTGCTCTACCTGTAACACTATAATCTATATATATAAAAAGCTAACAGTGTATTTGTTGATGACAGTGTACCTCAGTAACTGCTGGGCCAATTCCTCTGAAAATTCCCAGCCACTATGAAGATCGAAGCCAGTGAGTGAGTGTTCTTGAGATGTTCACATACCTGGGAATTTCACACCCTGGCCCGGGATTAAAGCAGCCTTTTTTCCTGGCTCCTGGTGGAAGGGACATGCACAGCTGCCACCATGTGTGCCAACTGTCTCACCCCACTTATAGGAATGTTGTTAGGCTCAGATGGCCAGGTAATATGAGCAGTGGAAACAGTACATGGAGGCAGTAACTCTCAGTGGAAGTGGGGGAACACATGCACACACACACACTGCGAGGGAGGAAGGGAGGGAGAGGGAGGGAGGGAGGGAGGGGTGGCATGCAAGGGAAGAGAGGGAGGGAGAGGAAAGGGGCGGAGGGGGAGGCATGCAAGGGAAGAGAAGTGAGAGAGGGGAGACAGTAAGGGGTGGCATGCAAGGGAGGGGAGGCAGGGGGTCCAGCATCTTGATATGACCCACCCACCCTAGCTGAGGGAAAGGGAAGGGGGGAGAGAGTGAGAGGTGACATGCAAGGGATGGGAGGGAGGGGCCAGGCACCCTAGATTCCCTGAATACTGCGGTTACAGTTAAGAAAACCAGGCATGCATTACTCAGGAGTAAGCAGGTAAAGCAACCGTAACATACTTTGAATGGCTGCGTCGCACCCCTCAGAGGGTTTCCTCAGAAGCAACACCCTTTGCCACCAACCAAACTTACTCCCAGGTAAAGGATCATGACCAGCCAGCCAAGATGTCCATTCCCCCCACCCAGGAATGCAGGCACACATATCACTGACATCGCACAGTATCAGGCTGCGTGTTTGCATGAGCACGTACTGCTGGCCTCTGCAATTGATTTGCTGCTACTGTTCCTTTTCCATTTCACCACAAGAAGCCACAGCAACGCGTGGCCGGGCCCCGCTAGTTCCTATATATTTAGCTGGGAGTATGTAATGTTAAACCAGTTTAAATGTGTCATGAAGGGCATGCTCTGTCAGCAAGATTTTATAATATCTTTTTTTTTTTAAGCATTACACTATATATTTGGGGGGCGGCTTTGAGAATGGGACATTCTATCACTGGGAAGAATTGTCTACAAACTTACTGGGATATTTGAGTATGTGTGAAGGGGACAGAGAAGGAGTTGTTCACAAGAATTCCTTACTTAAGAATTTAGCATCCTGTGCCTCTCAGGAGGAAGCCACCAAAGGTGCTTAACTTGCCTCTGTCAGCCCAAGATGATGCTCCTGGCGAGAGATGTCTCGCAGCACCCATCTGACTTGAAAAGGTTCCTTGCTGTGCTCTTGGCTCTTTTGCTCATGGTCCTCTTAACAAGTGGTCAGAAGCCATGTCTGAAAGAGTCCATCACGATTGTGGAGCAGGTCACCCAGCTGTTGGTGAGTGATCAGTGATGATGGTTTGGAGGGTAATTGAAAAAGAAGAAGAGTTTGGATTTATATCCCCCCTTTCTTTCCTATATGGAGACTCAAAGGGGCTTACAATCTCCTTTCCCTCCCCCGCACCCACAACAAACACCCTGTGAGGTAGGTGGGGCTGGGAGAACTCCAAATGACTGTGACTAGGCCAAGGTCACCCAGCTGGCGTGTGTGGGAGTGCACAGGCTAATCTAGTTCCCCAGAGAAGCCTCCATAGCTCAAGTGGCAGATTGGGGAATCAAACCCGGTTCTCCAGATTAGAGTGCACCAACTCTTAACCACTACGCCACTGCTGCTCCTTGGAAAGAGAAGGCTCCAGGAATCAGCTTCGGTTTTATTTATTTCATTTATACCCCTCTTAGCTCTCCAATGGAGACCCAAAGTGGCTTATATCAGTCTCCTCTGTTTTGTCCTCACAGTAGCCCTGTGAAATAAGTTAGGCCAAGGTTACAATTGAAGCTGGCTGAGCGACTTTGGCCCCATCACAAACTCTTAGCCTGGCCTACTTTGCAGGGTTGTTGTTGTGAGAAGCTGGAAGAGGGAGAAATGATGTTTTCAGCTATTGTGGGGACAGTTTGTAGAACTGGCTTCACTTACTGTCTTCTGGTTGATATTTTTCCTCAGGGCAACTCCAGCGATGCAGAACTGTACACTCCCGAAGATTTCACCGTGCGTATCTTCCACAGATATTATATTATGGTGAGAAGGGAGCGGTCAGCGAAGAGTCTCCCCAGCCAGAAGCTTCTGCGTTTAGGGCAGGCCTGACTCACCAAGGGATCTGGCCAAGTAACCTTCCAGTCCTTTCGAGAAGATCCCTCCAGCATTGGATAATCCACCTCAGCATCATAAGGGCAGACAAGATGCTGGAGGAGAGGTTCATAAATAAAGCAACACACTGCTTGTTTTGTTAAGCAGTTCTTGCAGGAGATTTTTTAAGGATGACGATCTGTTCTTGAAATAACTCCTAACGCAACGAGACCCAACTTGAGCAAAACAATCAAATTAAAGAAGGAGAGGGAACCGTACGGCTAATTGCCTACAGACCCTGCAGGGCCCACTCTTGTGCGGACTTCACTCCAGATGTTATGGACTGCAATTCCCATCAGCCCCTGCCAGCATGGCCACCATTGATCTAGGGGGCCCAAGTTCGCCACCACTGATCTAGGGGGCCCAGAGGGGTAGATGACGGTTCATGTGAGGAGTGCATTTGGACCACATGCTCCCTCCCCCCACATCCAGTCCTTGGTCCAGCTCCCCCTGGTGGCCCGCATGCCCCCTCCTGCAAAAAAGAAAATCAACAAACCTTTCCTCCATTTGGCAGGTAACCTGCGCTACAGGGGCGAGTAGCGAGGACAAGGTCAGGGAGGCAGCTTCTTACTCTGGCCTTCCTCCATTTCCCAGCATCTCTTGCTGGCCTTGTTTGCCAGTTGCCGCTCCTGAGTTAAAATAGAGTTGAATTACACCCCAAGAATTGTGCCTTTAAAATTCACCTTCCTTTCCTCTGTCTGAGCGGCACTGAAGCTGGCAACGTATGCAGTGGTGGGATCCAAAAATTTTAGTAACAGGTCCCCCTGGTGGTGGGATTGAAACTGTGCCATAACGCCAATGGGGCTGGGTAGGGCATGACGGGGGTGTGGCCAAGCATTCTGGGGGTGGGGCATTCCTGGGAGGCTGCTTGGCAAAGGGACACAGCCGCTGCGCCGAGTCCTTGAGGCGGGAAAGCAGATGATACACTGAGGTGCAGGCTGCCACGCCCGCCAGTGCACCTCCTGCTAGACTGCTCCAAGTTCTGCGCCCTACTGCTGAGAGGAGGGGCGTAACTAAGGCAAAAATCACATGGCAAAATCACCAATTAATAACCCCCTCTCGGCACACACAAATAATTAGTAACCTACTCTCGGGAACCTGTGAGAACCTGCTGGATCCCACCTCTGGGTGTACTGCCTCTGAGCATAGAGGTTCCATTCAGCTGCCATAGCTGCTATCTGACAGACTGATCAATTACATGACATCCAAAAGTCACCTAAGAATTAATCTTGTACTTTGTTTGGGGGGGGGGACTCCCAGCCCTCTGGAGATTTGGGGGAGCCCCCTGCCTCCAGGCTGGTCTCACTGGCGCCACCTCCTGCTCAGTTTGGTGGCCATTTCATTTTGCTTTCAGGAGGCCTGCTATGCCAGCCACTTGGAGTGCTTCCGTGAGGAGCTGAAGGTGGTCAGGGAGGAGGAGGCGCGGCACGAGGCGATCGTCTCCAAGCTCATCCACCTCCTGGCGAAGGCGAAGCCCCGAAAGAAAAGCTGCCCCAATCCGGACGCCCAGTGCCAACCCTGCGAGTGCCACCCGGAGCAGCCTGTGCCACGTTTCCTACAGAAACTTCAGGAAATGCTCCAGTGGAGTTGCAGGACACAGACCGTGCCTTGTGTGGCAAAACAGAGGGAAACTTGTTGGCCACCGCAATGATCCAGGCAGGGCCCCACGTGGCCTTTTGTGCGGAGAACAGTTGCTGGTTCTGGGTCAGGTGAGCAATTCCCACTAGGAGCCTGCTGGGGGGTTTACAAGGAATTCTTTTTGCAGGATCTGACCGATTCAGACCTGGGCAATCCCCGATTGGAGAGCGCGTGTGCTGTTCTGTTCCCCAAGCAAACGAACGTCAGGTGCCTTGCACTTGGCCAGAACAGCGTGTGAGACCCACAGACAAATGAGCAACAGTTCAAAAGCAATTTAATAGTATTGAGGGTTTAGAACTCCAACTCCTCCCAGGAAGTCTAACTAAATAAGAAATACTTGCGTTGCTAGACACAGTTGGAGATCGTTTGGAAAGCTTGCAGGCAACCAATTCTTCCTTAACTGCTTCTAAGAAAGTCTGTGCCGCTTGTGCCTCTTCTGAGATCTCCCGGTGTCCTCTTATCAGGACTCTGTTTTTCCTGCAATTCTGTTGAAACTTGATAACTCAAAATGCGATGGGTTTCTCACACCTCGTACGCCTGAGATATTGCTCTCTCCAGCCTTCCCCAGATACTTGAAACTAAAAGGACTGTAAAAAGGGGCTGCTAACTAATAAGAAATACGATAGTCTCTTGCCTCTAGAGCAGTGGTGGCAAACCTATGGCACGGCTGCCAGAGGTGGCACTCAGAGCCCTCCCTGTGGGCACGCACAAACAGAGTGCCCCCCCCCCCACATCTAGGCTGGCCTGGGCTGCTGGGCTTGATTATTAGCATTAAACCTAAGATCTAGTTTTGGGGAAGCAGTGTAGATGACCCTGTTAAGTGCTGTTAAGCCCCACTGATTTTCATGTGAAGAACTAAAGCACGATCCTTTACTTGGGAGTAAGCTCGGTTGCTGGCAATGGGGCTTGCTTCTGAGTAAACCCTCCTAAGAGTCGTGACTCATCTGTTGGAAGAGTTGCACGGTTGCTTTAAAGCAAAGCCACCGACTACCACGAAGCTTACTCCTGAGTAACGCACCTGAGTCTTGGAGCCAACTGGTTTTTCTAAACTAAAACTGCAGTATTCAGGTTAAAATGCCTTGTTGGCACTTTGAGATAAATAAGTGGGTTTTGGGTTGCAGTTTGGGCTGCACTCGGTCTCAAAAAGGTTCACCATCACTGCTCTAGAGGGCTTCTTAAGGTCCCCTCCCACAGAATACTGGACAAAAACAATTAAGCCCGTTCTGTCAGTGGTGGGATTCAAATAATTTAACAATTGGTGGTTTGCAAGCGACTGGCTCTGCTGAAGTGCTGCGAACCTTGTTAGCGAGTAGACCAATTGCACAGCGGACTGCTGGTTACTGAGAGTAGGAGCCTTAGGACTTAGCTGCAACACCAGGAGAAACACCACAAGAAGCAGTTACTCTTCAGTGAAGTGTAGTTTATATACAGTGCAGCTAATCACAAGAAGATATATACAAGGTCCTGGAACAGACTGACAGCATGCTTCGCCAACACAGCATGCTCAGAAGAGAGAGAACCATTGCAGCTGTTCACACATATATACACAGAAGCTGACCAATCAGCTTAAAGGTCGCACACAAATTAGAACCGGTTGAACCAGCTCCCTGCATCAAGTAGCTGTCAGTGAACTATCAGTCAGATCAGACTGATCTAGCAAGACACACAATATGCTTACAGAGGCACTTTGATACTCTGACAAACCTGCTGAATCCCACCACTGGGTATACCTAAGGCTTAAATAATGAAAATAGCGAGGGTATCTCTAGGGCAGTGATGGCGAACCTATGGCACGGGTGCACAGAGTTCATCATGTGGGGGAGGGCCGAAAATTGCCCCCCACGCACACATCTAGGCTGGCCTGGGCGGCTGGGCACGACATGTAGGTAACCCTGTTCTGTTAAACCCCACTGATTTTCATGGGAAGAACTAAAGCACAATCCTTTACTTGGGAGTAAGCTCGGTTGCTGACAATGGGGCTTGCTTCTAAACCCTCCTAGGATTGTGATTCACCCATTTGAAGCGTTGCATGATTGCTTCAAAGCAAAGCCGCCGACTACTACCAAGCTTACTCCCAAGTAATGTGCACCTTGGAGCCAACCGTTTTTTCTAAACTAAAACCTCAGTATTCAGGTTAAATTGCCGCGTTGGCACTTTGTGATAAATAAGTGGGTTTTGGGTTGCAGTTTGGGCACTCGGTCTTGAAAAGGTTCGCCATCACTGCTCTAGGGGCATGACAACTGCACAGCCTTTTCCGTCCTGGGACACTGCTGGAATTCTGAAGATGGTTGACCATCACATGGCTACAATAAGAGACAGAGCAGAAAGGAAGTCCAAGAGCAAGGGATGTGCACAGGGATAACACCACTGCGGTGGCATCTGTCTCTAACAACATTATTTTAACAATTTTTCAATTGGCACAGCCAATCAGATCTCCTGTGGCCAATCAAAAACCCTTCCACCTTCCAAAGCTAAGGTGACCAGATGGTCACCTTCGTGAACCGGGACAGGCGGGTGGGCAACCCCCCATGCTAATGGCGTGTCATACATTCGCTAACCCTTGCAGGCGCGTACTGCCTTCTGGAGGTGCTGCCCGTTTCCCGCCCTGTGACCAGAGCGCCATGCCCTCTTGACTCGCGTTAAACATGCGCGTGCGGCCGCAGGACGGGAAACGGCAGCGCCCCAGAAGGCAGTGCGCTCCTGCGGCCGCGCGGGAGGCTGCTGCACTGCCTTGCGCCCCAGAAGGCAGTGCGGCAGCCTTCCAAAACCCGGGACATTGGAAAAAACCCGCGGGATGCAGGACAAGTTGTTTCAAGGCAGGACAGTCCCGCCAAAAGCGGGACATCTGGTCAGCTTATCCAAAGCAGCCATTTTCTCCAAGTGAAGTGGTTGCCGTTGCCAGGAGATCTGTTGTAATAGCAGGAGATTTCTAGCTATCCCCTGGAGGCTGGCAGCCCTAAAGCCCCATGGCACCCACAGGCACCATCTTGCGGTAAAATGAAGAGAGGTCATTTTGAAAATGCCGTTTCAAATGGGGAGGGGGCCCATCGCCAAGGGCTGCAAGGGCCCAGCCCTGATTCTGAATTCAAACTGTTCATAACTACGCACACAATAGGAATGTATCTATCCAAGGCGTTTTTTCTCCTGCCCTTCCTCCAAGGAGTTTGGGGCGATATACCCTAGGTCAGGATGAGAGCGACTGGTCCAAAATCCCCCAACAAGGTTTGATTTTGCAGAAAGGGGATTCGAACCAAGATATCGCAGTTCTTAACCCAGCTGCCTAATTGTGCCGTACCAGTGGCACCAGCAGCTCCATCATATAGAACCACTGAACTGACAAGTGGAGTGTTTGTTGGGGACTTTCATGGGGGGCTGGAGGGGTGAGTCTGGGGGAGGCACAGTCCTTAATTATGGGGTCCCCAACCTTTTTGAGCTGTGAGTGCCACTGTAATTCTACAATGGGACGGCCGACACAACCACAAGAAGACTTCCACAGGAACAGAGCCAGACACAAAACGGCCGCCGTGGCTTACCTTCAGTCTCCCAGGAAAGATCCTTGTGCAATCTCCAGTGGCCAGTCAAAAGCCCTGCTAAGCCAAAGGTGCACCTGGCTTTCTAAAAACACCTGGAGGGGCACCAGAAAAGCTGTTGCCAGGTGTCACGATCCCCGTGGGCACTGTGCTGGGGGTCCCTACCTAAGAGATGGATTATTCATTCACTGTGTTTCAAAAAGTGCCGGAAAATTCTGGGCATAGATGTATAGGGAAAAGGGGCGTGACAAAGTCCAGGTAACTCTAGTGACCCATCTATGATAGGGCATGGATGCCAGGTGTGCCACTGGGTGCACACCAATGAGGGCTTGCTGATATTGAACCAGCGAGGGAGGAAGGTGCTATCAATATGCTTATGGCTGGTTTCTCTCTCTCTCTCTCCCCCTCTCTCCCTCCCTCCCTCTCTCTCCCTCTCTCTCCCCCTCCCTCTCCCTCTCCCTCTCTCTCTCTCACCCTCTCTCTCTCTCACCCTCTCTCCCTCTCTCCCTCTCTCTCCCTCCCTCTCTCTCCCTCTCTCTCCCTCTCTCCCCCTCTCTCCCTCTCTCCCCCCTCTCCCTCCCTCTCTCCCCCTCTCTCCCTCTCTCCCTCTCTCCCTCCCCCCTCTCTCTCTCTGACCAAGGACCCACAACAGAGCTGGGCCTGGAAGGAGCTGTGCCCAGGAGTTCGACTCAATGAAAGGCAAAAGAAGAGTGGTCATCGCTTACTCGCTTCGCCGCCAGCCCATCTCATCCTCTGAACGGGGTTCTAGCAGCTGCTGGCTGGATGAATCGGTAGGCACCACTGGCTTCACTGAGTCAGACCACCTTGGTTATGCAAACTCTGAGCTCTTTTCCATGCTGGGGTTTTAGCAGAGGGAGAGAGGATCCAACGGAGCGGAGTTCTCACCAGATTCCGAGGGAGTGGAGTTTACTAATTATTTATTATTGTGCGAGGGGTTGCTATTTCGGAGTCCCGCTTTTCTGTCTCCACGCCCTCGCCTCCCCGAGAGGCATCCTGCCTTGCTGAGCAGTAGAAGGTTCCATATAGCAATTCGCGAGCTAATAATGTAACTCCCTGAACTGGGTTAATCCCCTTTCAGGTTACTTTGCAATTCATGGATTCTCAGCCTTTCGCACCTTTTATCTCACCAGTCTCTATCAAAGAACCTGTGTGTTTCACCATTGCTGTGTTCAGATTTGTGAGTTTGGGGCATTTTCTATAATGTGATGATGATTTAGAAATGACCTGGTGCAAAAAAATTTGGGGGGGTCGTGGTAGGGTGGCTGCCCATGGGGGGGCATCCAACTCAGGTTTTGCCCAGGGCTCAGGTTTGCCCTAGAGTGCACCCCTGCCCCCTTTGCTGAGGGGGGGCTGGCGAGGGAACGTGTTACTAAAATTTTTGGATCCCACCACTGGGTCTTAGGGCATAGCTGTCGCTTTGTTTACTTTATTTAGAATTTTTGCTAGCCCCCTTTTCTCCCTTGTGGAACTCAAGGCAACTTACAGTATAAAACAAAATGGTGATTTAAAAACACTATGAATAAAACAACAATTATAAAAACACATAAAACTTCACAATTTAAAAACTCCAATTCTGACTGTCAATGAATAAAAGTTGGGCCAGTCAAATGCAGTCCTAAATTAAACTGTCTTCAGTTTTATTTAGCTTCCTGAAGACCAAAGGGAGGGGGGCTAAGCACATCTCCCTGGGGAATTGGTTCTGCAAATATGGGGCCACCAAGGTCCTGTCTCTTGTGTGCCCACCAAACCAGGTTCTTTGATTGGTGGGGCAGCCAGGAGGGCCCCTCCCTGTGCTCTCAAGTCTTCAGCTGGAATGTATGGAATCTCAGCTGGAATATCATAAAAGAGTCGAATTAGGACTGCATGAATACAGCATTCTATTCTCATTAGATCTGTGTCGCCACCTTCCCGGTGTCCAAAACAAAACTGCACACCAGTGCAGATCTCTCTCAGCCTGGACACTAGTCAGGCCGCTGAGGAAGTCAACCTGCCTCCACTCCCACACCTTACTCAGAGGTGGGTCATAGCCAGTGGATTTTTTGGGATGGATCCAGAACTTCCATCCCAATTCCAGAATTACACAAGACAAAAAAAATACCCATTACAATATCTTCTCTGTACATTTTCCAAACTTAGCAACTCAGCCATGTTAAACTACAAAATGAACACAAACAGGTGTGCGGCGTGAAACTAATTAACCCAGGAAATAGCGCAGCACACCGGCTGGCTGGTAGTGAAAACGTCAACAATTATAGTCAAATGAATAATCTACTAAAGTCTCAAAACTCAAATGTATCTTATTGACATAAGTTCTTAAACTGTTGGTACAATTTTACATAGTAATGTACTGAAATGCATCACAAATCCTAAACATAAACATAAGAAGCTAGATTCCTTATTCAGTGCTATGTATCTAAAACAGCAGAAAGCAAACCGCAAAAGTCCATAACAGAGTGCGGTGCCAGCAATATCTTGCCCAAGAGTTTGAGTGCTGCTCCGCTGTTGCGAAATTCAAGCGTCACTGTCTGTAAGCTGCTCCGCTGCGGTAATGCCAGCCTCGATTTATAATGATATGAATAGTTCAGTAGTTCAATTCAAACGCAATCGCGTATTTGCGTTTTCAATCATCCATCTTCTTCAGGAACATGCTAGTTTACTACAACTTAATTAAGCCAACCGGCTGTAATATTAGACAAGATGTCTTAGACCTCAGCCTTTAGCTATCCATGTGTTGTCTCATGCCAGCTGGTGTGCTGTTTATTTCCTGGGTTAATTAACAAACTTAGCAACTGCCAAAAGTTGTGGGGGGTTTTCCCCTCTCCTGCAAATATGAAAAAGAGAATTGCTCTGGTGAGGGGCTGTGGCTCTTTCCTCACTCAGGGAGCAGTGATAGGGCTCACCTATGGCTCAGTGGCAGGGCATCTGCTTGGGATGCAGGAGACCCCAGGTTCGATCCCTCGTGTCTCCAGTTAAAAGGAATGGTTAATAAGGATGTGAAAGACCTTTTTCCACCCAAGTTCCTGCCAGTTGGAGTAGACAAGCCTGAACTGAATGGACCCAAAGCTCTGATTCAGTATCAGGCAGCTTCATATGTTCATATACATGATGTCTTCAGAGCCAGCGTGGAATAGTGGTTAAGAGCAGCTGGAGTCTAATCTGGAGAACCGGGTTTGATTCCCTGCTCCTCCCAGAGGCAGAGCTGCAAGGGGGCCAGGGAGTGCGCATTGCACTGGGGGCACGACTAGGGGCGCAAAAATTCAGGTTTGTGGTTTTTGTGTTTTTTCAATTTTTGGCCTGCAGGGGGAGCAGTTTTTAAGATAGCAGCACCAAAATTTCAGAGTATCTTTAGGAGACTCTCTTGATGATACCACCCAAATTAGGTGAGGTTTGGTTCAGGAAGTCCAAAGTTATGGACTCCCAAAGGGGGTGCCCCATCCCCCATTGTTTCCAATGGGAGCTAATAGGAGATGGGGGCACCTTTGAGGGTCCATAATTTTGGACTCCTGAACCAAACTTCACCAAACCTGGGTGGTATCATCAGGAGAGTCCCCTAAAGATACCCTGAAATGTTGGTGCTGCTAGCCTAAAAACTGCGTCCCCTGCAGGCCAAAAACGGAAAATCACTAAAAATACAAAAAACACAAACCAACGTGGGGGGGGCCCTCCACAAAACTCAGATTTTGCACTGGGCTCCATTTTCCCTAGCTACACCTCTGGCTCCTCCACATGAGTGGCAGAGACTTATCTGGTGAACCAGATGTGTTTCTGCACTCCTGCATTCCTGCTGGGTGACCTTGGGCTAGTCACAATTCTCTCAGGACTCTCTCAGTCCCACCTATGTCACAAGGTGTCTGTTGTGGGGAGAGGAAGGGAAAGGAGCTTGTATGCCACCTTGAGTCTCCTTACAGGAGAGAAAGGGGGGATATAAATCCAAGGTCCTTCTTCTTATAATTTTCTTGACTACACTTTCTCTTTGCAAGCCCACAGTGTTTGAAAAAAAAAACTGAAGAGGAAGCTGCATTGTGAGACATCTTAAGAAGATTAAGGGTTTGGATTTATATCCCACTTTTCTCTCCTGTCAGGAGATTCAAGGTGGCTTACAAGCTCCTTTCCCTTCTTCTCCCCACAACAGACACCTTCCTTGTGAGGTAGGCGAGGCTGAGAGAGTTCCAGAGAACTGTGACTAGCCCAAGGTCACCCAGCAGGAATGTAGGAGTGCGGAAAAACATCTGGTTCACCAGATAAGCCTCTGCCACTCAGGTGGAAAAGTGGGGAATCAAACCCGGTTCTCCGGATTAGAATCCACCTGCTCTTAGCCACTACTCCACGCTGGCTGTCAAAGCTGAACAACTGAGGGAGGCATTTCCAATCATGTCTCACCCCGGGCCAGATGCAGCAATAGTGCTTTTGCCCAGCCACAATAATGCCATTCTAAGGCAAAACTATAACCCTGCCTGCAAGGCACGGGAGCACAAGGGTCTGGCAGTGATGCTGCCTGGATTCTCTGGGATAGCTGTGTGGGAAAGCAAAGCAATTACAAGACAGGTGATTTGCGGAAAAGGAGCCGGCATCTCTCCTCCCCCCGTTCATTTTTTACAAGCCTCTCGTGCACCTGCTTTTTTGATCACTTTTATTCCTTTTTTAAAAAATAGGATAATCCCCTGCAAATCCGAACAGCGTTGGCCAGTTAAAATGTCTGGTTGTTTTCTAATCCCCTTAAGACTGCTGCATTCCTGACACACGACTGTCTGCCTGCGGTTGGCCGCTGCAGCCGCCAGAAGAGGTGCAGCTGAAACACATCCCTGTCGAAAGGTTGCTGCAAATCCACCGGCTGAGACTTTAAATCTGCTGCTCAAAAGTGAGTTGCACACTTTCTCTGCCTCCCCCCCCCCCCTTTTGGTGAATACATGCCCAGGAGCAGCAGTGGCGTCGGAGGTTAAGAGCTCGTGTATCTAATCTGGAGGAACCGGGTTTGATTCTCCGCTCTGCCGCTGAGCTGTGGAGGCTGATCTGGGGAATTCAGGTTAGCCTGGGCACTCCCACACACGCCAGCTGGGGGACCTTGGGATAGTCACAGCTTCTCGGAGCTCTCTCTGCCCCACCTACCTCACAGGGTGTTTGTTGTGAGGGGGGAAGGGCAAGGAGATTGTCAGCCCCTTTGAGACTCCTGCAGGAGAGAAAGGGGGCATATAAATCCAAACTCTTCTTCTTCTTCTTTGCAGGTTTAGGGCTATAAAAAGCATTCCTTCTTCACACCGTGCATGTGGGAAGGACTTTAAGGATCCTGTGACGGTCATTTCTGCAAAAATTCTTACCTGTGATAGCTAATGAACGCCTCAGTTGCAGCTCTGAATACCTGATTTTACGAGGGAGCAGCCCTCACTGTCAACTTCCAGAGGCATTTGGCTTGGAAACAGGCACGGATGCAGGTTGTAGCAACTCAGCCAGCCTTGCTCTGCCTATTCCAGTGGGGCTTTTCCTCAAAACCAACCTTTCCGCTGAGCCAGAGTTCTTTGTGATTCAAAACTTAGTAGCACTGTGACATTGTCACAGAAACTAGACCAGTGATGGTGAACCTTTTAGTGACTGAGCGTCAGGGGCAGTGCAAGGGGAAACTGCGCCCGGGGCATGCGTGCGCCCTGTGCCCCTGCCACACCCCCATCCGCCCTGCCCTGGAATGCCCCGAAACACCCCGCCACACCCTCATTCACTACGCCCCCGCAGGGGAATGTGCCCAGTGCGTCAGGCTCCCCTCGCCCCCTTGGCGCTATGCAGCAGTGGCGTAGGAGGTTAAGAGCTCGTGTATCTAATCTGGAGGAACCTGGTTTGATTCCCTGCTCTGCCGCCTGAGCTGTGAAGGCTTATCTGGGGAATTCAGATTAGCCTGTACACTCCCACACACGCCAGCTGGGTGACCTTGGGCTAGTCACAGCTTCTCGGAGCTCTCTCAGCCCCACCTACCTCACAGGGTGTTTGTTGTGAGGGGGGGGGAAGGGCAAGGAGATTGTCAGCCCCTTTGAGTCTCCTGCAGGAGAGAAAGGGGGGATACAAATCCAAACTCCTCCTCCTCCTCCTCCTCTTCTTCTTTTTCTTCTTCTATGCCACTGCCGAGTGCCCAAACTGGAGCGACAGCGCACATGCCCACAAAGAGGGCTCTGAGTGCCACATTTCGCCACTACTGAACTAGACGTTCCTTCCTTCACAGAACCCCAGATGAGCTCAAAAGGCGGCAACACACAGACACCAAGTTGAGTGTTGTTAAAAGTCCTTCACTCTTCTCCCCACCCTCCACTCCAACCCTGCACCTCCCTGCTGGATTTGAACTGCAGACTGACTTGGCTGTTGTCTTTCGGGCAATGCTCCCCCTCCTTCCCTTCTGGAGGGATGCTCAGTTGCTTGTTTGTAGTCTGCTGGCCAGTTTCTTAGCAGATAATAACAGTTGTTAATCTTGGCTTCAGACTTTTGGTGCTCTAAAGTTAGGGATTGTTTGGCTGCCGCTTCTATTTCTCTACCCTGCCTTTCCCTCCCTTTCTTTCCCACACTCCTTTTGCTCGCAGATAATGATTTCCACTCAAATGAGGGGGTAGCAGAACCCTTTCACTGTGTGGACTGTATTGTGGGACATCTCCGGCCTGGGTCATCTGCTCTCTCTGTGGGTGGCTTTCTAATGGAAATGAGCGCAGTAAAACTTTCACAAGTGGGCTGTAAATATGCTCAGGAAAAGCCAGCCAAAGTGTCCGCCGGAAGGACTAGCGTGCAGGACAAGCCGAGAAGCAACCAAAAGCCAGAGGGCTCACCCCCACCCTCAGTAAATACTTTTGCAGAGATGAAAGGCACAACCTCAGGGGCTTCCTCCATCTGAGGCCCCAGATTCTTGCACTAAAAATATTAAAAGTATGCACTGGCAAAAAAAAAATAAGTTCTGCAAATGCATTTATAGGGCACCATTTTGCTTCAGTCATTTCATGTGCTTCTTTTGGGATGAGGGAATAGGGGGCATGCTAATCAAATCTGCAGATGACGCCCAATTAGGAGGGGTAGCGGAAACCCCAGAGGACAGGGGCAGGGTTAAACTGGAACTCCAGGGGATTGCCTGGGGAGAACTGGAGAAAGTCCTGTAGTCAGAGCACAGCCGGGGTTCTTGGGTGAGGTCCAAGGGTGGGAGAGCTCACAGCAAGGTCCGAGGGGAGAACTCAGTGCCTGAGCTCTGCTTTCTGGCAGAGCAGGTAAAAGGGTTGTAAAAAGTGCAGTAGTCCATTAAATTTGGGAAGCTCTGGGAAGGAGGGACTGAAAGAGGTAGATGCAGCCCGCTCTGGCTGAACATCAACAGACTTAAAAGCTGGCACAGGGTTGAGAGGTTGAGGTTCTCAGGGAAAGACCCGTTCTGGGGACATTAGTTAAGATTACTTATGAGAGGGGTGAACAGGATTTCAGTTTCCATCAGGGAGACGGAATCTGGAAGCAAATCCATCGCAATATAGTCAACCTGAGGTCAGCACACAGTTGTCCTTATTAGAGGGTGGAAGAAAAGCAGACTGGAAAGTCTAGGGACAGTCTTCTAAGGAAAACAAGCGTTCATATTATTTACAAACACTATTTACTCACTGGCAGCAAAATCCCATTTTAAAAGGCCATAAAGAGGACTCTAGGAAGGGCGGGGTGTGTGTGTGTGTGGTGCCACTGCTCCACCAGTCTGGGCTTTGTCACAGGGCATTTCTGCACATCCATTGGTTTAGGGTTCATCGTTGCTACACTTTGCATATTACTGAATGTTAGGTCTTGGATCCTTAAGCCAACAAACTCACTCTGAGGTATTGATCAGTAGCGTTTATTGATCAGACATCAAATCATCACGCTAGAAAAGCCAGTTCTGGTGAAGCTAACATTCCCAGTCCCCTTTATCCCCGCAGTCTTAGCTGACTCACCCCTCTGGTTTCTGCAGTTTCAGAAGGGACTGTATTATGGTTGCCAAACTCCAGGTGGTACCTGGAGATCTCTCACTATTACAATTGATCCTTATTCAACCAAGACCTGTTCAGCTGGTGAAAATGGCTGGTTTGGAGGATGGATTTAATGTCATTATATCTTGCCAAGGTCCCCCAGTTTCCCTTCCTAAAATCTCCAGGTATTTTCCAACCCAGGGCTGGCAACTCTAGCAAACCCATTTGAAATAACCCCTGTACAGTCAGGAAACCTGAGTTTAGTTGTTTAAGGAGGAGAAATTCAAAGGAATTGCAATTCTGCAGCCAGAATCACCTTTTTGCATGTCTTTCTGCCACAAAACTGGCCCGCTTCCATCCCCCCCACCCCCCACCCACAATTAGCAAGAGCACGGCTGGCAGAGTGGGGAAATGGTGTGCGCACACGTGCCTGGGTGCATGCACACATGGTTCCTGGAGCTGAAGTTTACTTCTCACAGAGATGAGTCACCCACTGGAATTTCCAGCAGCTGTTTGATGATCTTGCAATATTATTTATAATTCCTTATTTGTACAGAATCCGTAAAACATTAGCCCCCCCCCCCTCGCCCTTGTGGAGTAAGTGGTACTCCAGCTGGCCTTTGTTAAAAGCACTGTCAGGATTTTTTCTCCTCTAACTGACTGTCCCCAGAGCTTAAGTCTCCGAAGCAGAAAAGGCCCATCTGGCAAAATCTTCCTTCAGAGAACCTGTGGCCAGGACAGCGAAATCCCTAGAGATTCGCGGCTAAGATTGATCCCACAGATGTGGCTATCCGTATTCTTTCCCACTTATCTTCCTAGTTGGCTAGGCAAACCAGCCTTGGCCTCTGCGCTGTTCAGTCTTCTATTCCTTGGAGAAACACCAGCGCCTCAGAAGCTATTTTTTAAATGACAAACAGTGTCTTGCCTTGCACCTGTCTGCAGTTTTCTTTTCTTTTGCTTCACCAGGTGAAAAAAGACCCAGATGAGTGGAAGAAAAAGGGAAATTATTATATTACCATCGCTGACTGCTCTCTATTTCCTAGTCGTCTGGATCTGATCCCTCTGTGTCAAGAACACATTCCCTTGGTACTAAGCACCTTCCAAATCTGCAACCAAGGACAGTGATGTACAAATGGAAGACTGTTATAGCAGCCAAGTCAGTATCCACCCTTCAGTGAGAAATCAAATACTGTCGTTGTTAGTACAGCACTGTTGGTGTGCAGGAAACCTCAGAGGGAAGCGGAATTTAAAAAATGAAACAAAAATACGGCCACAGTTTACATTCTGCCAGGGCAGGGAACAGAAAGGGAATCAAAACGCAAAGAAGTTCCGTCACATGTACTTAGAACTTTGGTTATACTGTGGATTCATAGGAGGCTAAGAGAAGAAAAAAGGGCTTGATTTCAATATGTTTGGCCAGTCCTTCCTTGACCTTTAAAAAAAACTGGCTTGCCTCAGATAATGCCTGCAAATTGCAGGGTGCAAGTCACAAAACGGAGGTCACCTGTCAGGGTGAGACAGCACTGCAGGTTTGTGCCAAGTTTGTACTATTGACTATATCTACTAACGTACAAGCAGAGTTTCTGTTGGCAGACTTATGTTAATAGCAGATTTTAGAAGATTAGCCCATAAAGGCCCAAAGTTGGGCACCTGGGATTAGCTTGATCGAGCAGTCCGTGCTGTGGTGGGGCGGGAGGCGAGCACACTCCCCCTCGTCGAAAGCTTTCCCAAGGTCTCTGTAGGGGCCCGGGAGGCCAGGGGGATGTGGTTGCGACGCTGCCAGGAGGCCGCCAAAAGCCTCAGTTCGGGCCAGCAGGGCCCGGTCAGAGCCGGGTGGAGCCCTGTTGCCCCTGATAGGGAGGGGGACGGAATGCTCCGACCACTTGATCTAGGGGTCGTGCTGCACCTAGGACCAGGTTGTGCTGCATCCCTAGGACCGGGGGGAGGGGGGGTGACTGCCTAGTTTGGCAACTATGAATTGCTATTGTTCCGAGAGCCCCGCAACCGACAGCACCGCCGGCTCGGACTTGTGAGTGGAAGCCTCCCCACACAGAAGCGTGCTGTCCATTTGCTCGAACCGGATTGCTCTCTTTAGTTTAATGAGCCTGTGCCCCAACATCCCCAGCAAGTCAGGGAGCATCAGGCGTTTCAAGCAACCTGAGTCGATGAGGGCCTCGGTTCGGGTGTTGGTTTGGGACCCCGGGAGGTATAGGGAGACTGGAACCACTATTATTATTATTATTATTATTATTATTATTATTATTATTATTATTATTCACATTACAGCACAGCACAAGTGTCTGGAATTCATCTCTGAATATTGAGTCCTTCCCAAGGACCTAGGATATTAGAGGTATTTGCGTAGAATATGTGCAGTTCCTAGAAGTGCTGCTTTCTGCAGCATGTGGACTGATGTTCTGTCCAAGTTTAGGCTTTCCAGATGTTTTTCAAGATTTCTTGGGATTCCTCCTAGAGCACCGACTACTAGTGGGATTACTGTTGTTCTTTTTTGCCACAATCGTTAGACTTCAATTTGTAGGTCCTTGTATTTTGTGATCTTTTCCAGCTCTTTGTCCTCTACCCTGCTGTCAACTGGCACAGCAACATCTATGATCCAAACATGTTTTTTCTCGACCACTGTTATGTCTGGGGTGTTGTGTGCCAGGTGTCTGTCTGTCTGTATTCTAAAGTCCCAGAGTATTTTTGCTTCTTCATTTTCTGTGATCTTCTCTGGCTTGTGCTCGTACCAGGTCTTGCTACAGGGCAGGCCGTACTTTTTGCAAAGGTTCCAGTGCACCATTGCTGCTAGCCTATTGTGATGTTCGAGATAGTCAGTTTGGGCTATTTTCTTACAACAGCAGATGATGTGCTCCACGGTTTCATCAGCCTCTTTGCAGAGACGGCACTTTGGGTCATTGTAGGACTTTTCAATTCGTGTCTTTATTGCATTTGTCCTTAATGCTTGCTCCTGGGCAGCAAAAATCAGGCCTTCAGTTTCCTTCTTTAGAGTTCCCCTTCTGAGCCACTCCCATGTTTTCTTGCTGTCAACCTTCCCTTCAATGTTCTTAAAGTACTGCCCATGGAGTGGCTTGTTTAGCCACTGCTCCTTTCGTGTTTTAAACTGTTGGACTCTCTACTCTTTTGATTCTTTGGCTTTCAGCATCTCAGCCTTGTGGACTTCTTTCAATGCTGGCTCTTGACTTTCTTGGATGTATTCTGTCAGGCCTCTTTTCTCTTCCTCTACTGATTGCTTGATGTGGAGCAGCCCTCTTCCTCCTTCTGACCTTGCTAGGTAGAGTCTGTCTACATCACTTCTTGGATGCAGTGCTCGATTGATGGTCATAATTTTCCTTGTTTTTCTGTCCAGGATGTCCAATTCGGCTTGTGTCCAGTTAATTATGCCAGCAGTGTAGCGTACTACAGGCACCGCCCAAGTATTAATTGCCTTTATTGTATTTCCTCCATTTAACTTTGATTTCCAAAATTTTTCTTACCCTTATAAGATATTCCTTCTAATTAGCCTTTGACTTCTGCATGCTTGATGTTCTCTGCTTGCAATATCCCCAAGTATTTGTAGCTTTCATTCACTGGTAGGCTCTTTATTTCTATGGCATTTGGCATATTCACACCCTCGCATGTTGCAAGTTTACCTTTACTGAGTTCCAAAGTTGCACACTTGTCAAGTCTAAAATCCATTGCAATGTCAGTGCTAAAGACTCTCACCGTGTTCAGTAGTGACTCAATCTCTGCTTTTGATTTTCCATAGAGCTTTAGGTCATCCATGTATAGAAGGTGTGAAATTTTTGGTGAGTTTCTTGCTGTCTGATATCCTTGACCTGTTTTCTTCAGAATTATAGAAAGCGGAATCATAGCAATGATGAAGAGTAGTGGGGACAGGGAGTCTCCTTGGAATATTCCCCTTCGGATGTTGACTTTCCCTATTCCTGCTCCATTGATTATTAATTCTGTTTTCCAAGTGTGCATTGCATTCTTGACCAATTTCTTGATGTTTTCACTGACTCCAATTATCTCCAGGCAATGAAGTATCCAACTGTGTGGCAGTGAGTCGAATGCTTTCCTGTAATCAATCCAAGCTACATGCAAGTTGGTTTTCCTTCTTTTGCAATTCTCAAGGATCATTTTATCTATGAGCAGTTGATCTTTTGTTCCCCTACTGTTTCGTTTGTTTTCTTATTATTATTATTATTATTATTATTATTATTATTATTATTATTATTATTATTATTATTATTATTATTATTATTATTAATTTTATAGGCCACCTCATCCCCGAAGGGCTCGAGGCGGCTCATAACGTAACTGTTTCCAGAACAGTAAATCAATATAACATAAAATCTAACTCATTAAAATTCAGCAGCAATTAAAACAATAAATACAGATTAAACAACAAAGGTTGTGTAAAAACACACACACAGGCGCCCGGTCTAAAGGCAAAAGGAGAAGGGAGGAGAGGCAGGGCCCAGGATGGAATCAGGGCCCTACCAGGATGGAAAAGGCAGCTTAGTTCCGGTTTCAGTGGGGGGCAGTAGAACCGCGGCCAGCCCCTCCCAAAGCCCGGCGGAACAGCTCCGTCTTACAGGCCCTGCGGAACTCACCAAGGTCCCGCAGGGTCCGGACAGCTGGAGGTAGAGCATTCCACCAGGCAGGGGCCAGGGCCATAAAGGCCCTGGCCCAGGTCGAGGCCAGCCGCATCGTCGCAGGGCCAGGGATCACCATGGGTTTGGAAGTGAGGGTACCCGCCCCCTCCCCTGTCCTGGCATCAGCGACCTGACCTCTGGCGCTCCTCAGGCCAGGCCGACGTCATTTCCCGCTGGTCTGTTGTTCCCCTGCTCGTCCAAAGTGTTGGGGGTCGCCTGTCCTTGGTTCCAGCATTTATTGCAGGTTCGAAACAGCGGTGGTCCAATCACCTCTTCCCCTTTTCCCCACCCTTGGCTCTTGTTGCGTTCCCGCTTTGGAACCAGGACGGCGGGAACTGGTGCTTGCCGGGAGTTGTAGTCCTGACATCACCCTCACAACCACATTGTGAGATAGTCACCTGCAAGCTCACCCAAGGATATTTAGGGCAGAAGGGAAGGTGGAGCTTGTGCCTCCCATCCTCGCAGGATGCTTCCTTCATTCTCTCCCCTCCTCAAGGCATCCACATGGGCAACCTGCGGCAGAACCTACACATCACATCTGATAGGATGTGCTGGTTTAATTGCTGTTGGGTCCTAGGGACATCCCCAAGCAACAGAAGTAGCCATTCACATAACTAAGCCACCCGTGGTTGATATTTCTGAGGTCCGAAAAGAACAAATATTTACTTGCCGCGCCCATTCACTCCCTCTTCCCTGATGCCGAGGGGCCTGGGATCAGACGCTGGATTGGGCAGCCAATGGAAGATGAGTGGTGGAGCAGAGATGCCTCCTGGCTGCACAGATGGCTTTTGGCAAAAGACTCTGTGGCCACATCTCTAATGGCTTCTCTAGAGAAAAGCTGCTAACAGGGAGACCCACAGTTGGGTTCCGGCTGCTGGCACAGGAATGTTACGGTCCTGATCACCCCCAACATATTATTGCAACATATTTTCTTTGGTAAAATCATATTGGCAGAAGCCAGTTGTCACACACCTCTCTGGTGTAGGTAGCAGAGTGTCCACTCGGCAGCAAGCCAAAGGCAACAGGTTTGCTTTACAAAATCTAATCCAGGGGATGAGTTACTGCAGTATAATTTGGAGGTCTCATTTGGTTTGTGGGCATGATCTTGATTACCACACCTTGCTAAGATACTGTAAGACAAAAGAATATAGAAAGACACCTTGGTATCAGATGTTGCATTTCATTGTGGCTCTATTGTCCTGGGACTTAGTAATAGATGAGCTGATTGATTAGCTTAGCACTCCAAACCCAGCACAGATGTGAGAAACAAAACTTAGTGCAATTGGTCCCTTTTTCCCACCAAGAGAACCATATACCTTATAAAAACGTGATTCACCAGCAACACCTTACTCATTGCTAACTTGAACCTCCCTTGGTCCTGTTGGTGTGAGACACAATATATCATCTTCTATTGGTCTTCTGTGCTGGCGTGGAATCTCTGCCTTCTACTACTTCGTTACTGCTTTGAGAATTGTTAGGTAAAGTATCACCCTGCTGCTTCCCAACTCCCTCTCTATCCTCCCACCTACTTTTCCAACCTTTCTATATATTAGGAACTTGTATGTATGTGCTCTTATGCCTTGCTGTACATATGCTTTTGAAACCAAATTTATATAAATATTTTAAAAACTCAATTTGGACTCTTTGTATTATTCTGCAGAACGCTCCTTGCCATCCATTCCCTGTATACATAGTCTAAACCATCCCCTCCTAGCAACCTCTCGCATTGCCAAGCCGAGTATTTTCCCCATTGCCACTTTAAGATACTTGTGTGCTGTTACACTCTTAGCTGGTGGAGATTCCTTAGAAATAAGTTCACAGCCCGTTAAGCTAGGTAACAGGAGGGCAGCCACATTTTGCCCTTGACTATCAGTTAAATTTTTTAAACCCCTGAACTTAAGTAGGTACACTTGATTTTCTTCTTTTTGTTTGCAAAATGCCGTGAGGTAAAGTTAAAGGCCAAAGGCATTTTTTAACCCAATATTCCAATGGAGTGCTGCATCACAAGAGCTCTACTGGGACTACCAATCTCCAGGTGAGGCCTGGAGATCTCCTGGAATTGATCTCCGTACTACAGAGAGTAGAGTGTCTGAACAGGATATGGGGTACAGATGGAGTGTAAGCTCAATATGAGCAGCCACTGTGATGCAGCAGCAAAAAAGGCTAATGTGGTCTTGGGGTGTATCAACAGGGGCATAACATTCAAATTGCAAGATGTCATGGTCCCGCCACACCCCACTTGGGTCAGGCCATACCTGGAGTACATTGTGCAGTTCTGGGGGGGGCCTCACTTCAAAAAGGATGCAGAGCAAATGGAGCAGGTGCAGAGAGGAGCGCCAAGGATGATCAGGGCCCTGGAGACCCAGCCCTAGGAGGAAAGGCTGAGGGACCTGGGAATGTTTAGACTGGAGAAGAGGAAATTGAGGGAGGACATGATGGCTCTCTTGAAGCAGTTGAAAGGCTGTCATGTAAAGGAGGGCAGAGAGCTGTTCCTGTAGGCAGCAGAGGACACGTCTTGCAGTAATGGATATAAATTACAGATGAAAAGAAATTGGTTTGACAGCAGGGAAAAAACATGCTATGGTAAGAGTAGTTCAGTAGTGGAACTGGCTGCCTAGGGAAGTGGTGAGCACCCTCCCCCTGGCAGTCTTCAAGCAGGCTTGCTAGGGATGCTCTGGCTGATCCAGCATTTATCTTTTGCCTGTATAGCACCTTCCAACTCTATCATTCCGTGAATCTGGAGAAAATGGCAGCTTCAGGGTGCAGACACTACACTCCCATTAAGGTGCAGAAAAGGCAGACCAGTAGAGTGGACTCTGTAGCAGTACACCCCTCGAATTTTCTAAGTTGCAATTGGCAACCCTACTTCAGCCCCTAAATCATGTATGTGAGAAGCCAGTGTAGCGGATACAGCCGTAGACTAGAATCCTGAGCAAGATAAAGTTGATCTTTATACCCGTTTCCCTCTAAATTTTAAATCAGTCTCAAAGTGGATTACAATTGCCTTCCCGCTCCCTTCCCCAGAAAGCTCCTTGTGAGGTCGGTTGGGCCGAAAGAGATCTAAGAGAACTAGACCAAGGGCACCCAACAGGAGCGGGGAATCAAACCTGGTACTCCAGATTAGAGTCTGCCATTCTTAAGCACTACACCATGCTGACAAACCAGGTTCAAATCCGTACTTCTATCTTGAAAGCTTGCTGGATTACCTTGAGCCTGTCAGAAACTCCCAATCTAAGGCCTACCTCACGAGGCTGTTGTGAAAAAATGGAACAGTAGAGAACGATGTTTGATTCTCTACAGCGGGAAGCAAAGCAGGACATCTATAAATGAACGCATCCAGATTAAACATATTGCATTTCTTCACCCACACCCCTTCCCTCCAGGGAGCTTGGGGCTAGAGGAAGCTTTCCCCTCCTATACTTTCCGCTGACAACATCCCTTTGATGCAGGCCAGATTTTGAGTGAGTGAATGAATGTAGTGGGGGAGAGAGAGCGCAGAACTGCATAAGGGGAAGATAAATTCACTCCTGCCTCCATCCCTCCCGGGCTTCTCTCCTCTAAAGAAGTCCTCTCTACACTGCTCTGACCTTTGACCCACATCCCCTAATGGCATTCCCCACGCCCGCCACCGACCAATCGCCTGTCGTCCTTCTGCCTCACGTGGCCTCATCCGGCTCAGGCAGCCAGAGGAGGCGCTACGTAAGGCCTCCACGCGACGCGTCATGACGTCATCCGAGTCACCTCCCCTTTTTACGTCTGCCTCCCTTGGCACCGCCCCTTCCTGTCAACGTCATCTTCGCGCGCGGGTCTGGCGAAGTTCGGAGGGGCTCTCTGAGGAAAAGGGGACTTTTGTTCCTTCCGCCGTTTGCTCTGCCCGGAAACGGGCCCGGCCGGGGAGCGGTGAGTGGCGCCGGCGGAAGGAAGGAGCGGGGGTCCTACTGGGCTCGGTCACCCGGTACTCGGGCCTGACGGCGGCCTCGCGGCCTTGTGTGGGCGGGGGAAGCGCGGGTGGGCTGCGGCTTCTCCCCAGGAAATAAACTGGCTGAACAGCATCCGCACGCACGCGTCGTCTGACTGAGACAAAAGTAAACATGGCATCTTCACAACGGCCCTGCCAAGTAGGCCAGCGTCTGTGTAAAGACCTGAGGCGCCGAGGAAGAGGCGCTAGGCTGCGGGGGTCACATCTCAGTCGTGGGTGCTGAGGGTTGCCATCTCCGAGTTCGGAAATTCCTGGAGATGCGAGTGGTCGAGCCTGGAGTGAGCCGGGTTTCAGGAGGCGAGGCCCCTCAGTGGGATGTAATTCCATACATTTCACGCTGCAAAACAGCCATTCTCTCCATGGATCTGATCTCCGTCAGTCAGAGGTCAGCTGCAAGCCCAGGAGATCTCCAGATTCTCCCTGGAGGTTGGCAACCGTTGTTGCCGGTGGCAGCTGATTTCCCCCAAGCTGATCAGTTTCCCTGAAGAAAAATGGCTGCTTTGGAGAGCGGACTCTGCGGCTCCTCCTGAAGTCCCTCCCCAGGCTCCGCCCCCAGGCCAGAATTGGCAATTTGAAGCAGAGCACCTATTTTGCAGGTGGGAAGGAGCAGGTTCAGCCTCCCCATCAAGACTCTGGGCCATAGGTGTCAAACTCGCAGCCCTCCAGATGTTATGGACTACAGTTCCCATCACCCCCTGCCAGCACCATTCTGGCAGGGGATGATGGGAACTGTAGTCCGTAACATCTGGAGGGCTGCGAGTTTAACAACTGGGCTGACCTGTGAGCAGTGCAGCTCTTCCCTGGTTCTTGCCATGAGTCTTTGGGAGAGGAGTAGGTGACAATGGGGGGAACCCTGACTTGTTCTCTTTAGCTCACCTGCTGACACCTGGCCTTATCTTTGGTCTCCAGCACTGCTGTGAGTGACTTCACCCTGCTTGGACCTTGAGGTGGGGGGGGGGGGGAGTTAGAAGAATGTCTGGGGAACGGATATTAACTAAGCATTGAGATTCAGTTTCAGCAACAGCTGGCTTGTATCTGTTTGCAGCATCCCTATCCTGCAAACCAGTTTCTGCATCCAGGTTGTTGCAGGGAACTTGACATATTTGCTGGATCTGAGTCTCAGTACAGCATATAAAGACTCGGTTCTTGCCTTTCTCTCTCTGGCACCCTGAAGAGGCTCCATGGTCTCTTTGTGACATTGTTGGGGGAGAGAGCCTTCAGTTTGCACACAGGAAGCCCCAGGCTCAGTATGTTTTGGTAATAGGTATTTGTTACGTGTTAGAATTAGGCAATAGTATATAGTGGTAGTCCGTTAGGTATAGTGATGTTTATAGGAAACACACTGTGCAGTTTGTATTGAGGCTTGTGTATCAGTGGGGTATATCTTTGGTCTCCAGCACTGCCGTGCAGAGCAGGGGTCCCCAACCTTTTTGAGCCTGTGGACGCTTGGAATTCTGACACAGGGTTGTGAGCTCAGCCCCAAAGTATCTCCTGACCACAAAATACCAGGGAGTGAGGTTACGCATAACTATAGTAGTAATTTTTCAGCATCTTGAAGTAATACCGGGAGCTCTTGTTAAAAAAGAATATATTTGAAAGCCTTTTCTTGCTTACCCACAGCTTACTTCAATCATATTTTCAAAATGTGCACAGCCATTCAAATCTGCAGTGACCAATCAGAAGTCCTGCTGGGTAGAAGCTCCATCTCCATTGGGGGCGGCACTCTTTAAATATTTGAAGGTCTGTCACTTAGAGGGGGGCAGGGAGCTGTTCCCGTTGGCAGCAGAGGAGAGGACTTGCAATAATGGGTATAAATTACGGGGAGAAAGATTCCAACTGAATATTAGAGGAAAAAAATTACAGTGGAATCAGTTGCCTAAGTGAGCTTCCCCTCACTGGCATTATTTAAGCAGCGACTGGACGAACATTTATCTGGGATGCTCCAGGTTGATCCTGCATTGAGCAAGGCTTGGACTAGGTGGCCCTTCCACTATTATGATTCTAAATTTCTACCTTGCCCACTTCCTAAAAAAAGGTGTTGGTGGGTACCTTGGGGCACCATGTTGGGAGCCTCTGCTCTACAGTTAGCTTATAAAATATCTTCTTCCCTCCAGACAGTCAGGATTCTTTCACTGAAGTGGGGTGTATGTGTGTGTGCCTGTCTGTCTCCCTGGACATCTTTTAGGGTACAAATGACAAAAAGGGGTGTATAATGGAAAGCATACGTGTGCAGAGCTCCTTTTGTAGAGCACTTCCCTAAACTTTTACAGTAAACTTAAGAAACCCAAAAACTCTATGTTGGCTATTTGTAAGAGTGGTCCTTCCTCTGCTTTTCTAATTGGAGAAGGTTTTTGGTGAAGATATTTATTTATTTTATTTATTTATTGTTTCGATTTATAAACCGCCCCATCCCCTGGATGTCACTTCAGCATGCACACTGTTCATATAATTTGGACAGTGCTTCCTTTTGGTATGTTTTTTTTTAAAATATGAAACACTTTTTGTTTGTTTTTCTCTCTTTGGGGTATAGAAGAGCATTCCCAAAATGTCTGACAGCGAGGACAGCAATTTCTCCGAAGATGAGAGTGAGCGGAGCAGTGAAGGAGAAGAGGTCGAGGAGAACGAGGTGAGGCTGACAGGAGGGAAGAAAACACCCAGTCCTGCCTCCACTGCTCAAGGAAGCACTTAAAAGTTGTAATTACCATTTTATACTATTTACCGTATATGTGGAATTTACTAGAAATAGAAATGCCTGAGTTTTCTTCTACGAGTCATGACTCTGCCTTGGGTCCCAGTGAGAAAGGCAGATTATAAATAATAATCATAACCATAATAATATACCCAGTACTTGAAAGAAAGAGCGCTGCAAATTGCTGCTGCCTATGCTACTTTATTGAATATTTCTTAGTTTTTGCCATATGAGAGGAAGGACAGTATGAAAGCTGAAGCTAGACAAATTCTGTCGCAATTCTTTGAAAGTTTTAATTGAGTAGAAACCGTCTCATACAGTCACAGTGTGTGTGGTAGCATATTTGGATCCCGGTTTGTAACAGTGAGAACATTGAACTCTTCAGTATTGTTGCTGTAATCACACAAACCAGAGCCTATTAACTGAGGACAAGATTAGTCCCATGTGAACAGTGAATCTTTGAATGTGTTTGGTGTACAGGTGTGTCTATGCACATGGCTGGGTCTGGCCCCCTTGAGCTGCTCCCAAATGAATAATCATGTTGTGACATAATCCACCCTTTTTGGTCACTGAACACTTGTAATGCTGTGAGAGGCTGCTAAATTAGATTTGGAAGATTCTCAGCATGTCGTTGTGGGAAGGATGCTGCTCTCTGAAAGTGGTCAGACCTGTCTTGACATAGGTAACCCCTCTGTGCTTCAGTTGGCTGTTCCGGGGAGCAGATTGTCAGAAAAGCATCCTATAAATATGATGATAAGCTTTTGTGATCCAGAACACACCTCTGAACGCATGAAATTATGACGTATGCTACCCTGACTCACGAGAGAAGAATGTAAATCCAGGTGCTTTTTTCCTTCCTGTGGTTGAGCAGTATAAGCGGAAGGATTGGCAAGTTTAGAGCAAGGGTCCCCAACTTTTCTGAGCTGGTGGGCACATTTGGAATTCAGACAGAGGGGGATGGGTACAGCCACAAAATGACTGCCACAGGGGTTGGAGCCTTACACACAGAGGAAGCCCAGATGCAGGGTAGAAGAGGGGTAATTAAAAATACACCAGGACAGCAAAGTGAGAGATAATAAACCATGTGCTGTGGTGGCAGCTGCCACCAAAACAGTGTTATTTTAATCTGCATAGTCAATCAGATTGTCTGCGGGGCAAGACCCCCATCTAGCCTCAACCACTTTCTGAAAACACTTGCTGGGCACCAAGATGGAAACTCCTACTTTAGAGTCTCAGCAGTTGCTGCCTGCAGTCCACTGACGGCGACACCCACTCAGCAGAACAGAAGCTGCAACAGTGACAGATGCTTCATTTGTATAAATAGCAACAATTTTCGTACCCTTTTTTCTTCATCTTTGTGTGTGTCCTGTGGCTATCATGAACTAGAGAAAAATTGTGACTTTTACATGAGGAACTTGTGCCAGGCTGAGAGCAATTAGTAATGATGCAAAGAAAATTCACAACCCTAATTAATTCCTGTTGTGTTGTTCATCGAATGTCCTGTCCTGTTGATTGTATGGACTCACTGTGTAATCCGAGTGAGTCCAAGTGAGAAAGGTGAATTGTAAGTAACCTAATAAAGTTAATAAATAGGTCCCTCTGCTCTGCAGTGAGCTGATTTTTAAACCCAGTCTAGTTCAAAGCAGTTTGAAATGGCACGGGAAAGAGGGAAAACTTCAAAGCTTCCCTATGTCTGAAGGTTTTTGTTTTGCTTAGTAGAGCTTTTTGGAATCTTGATCAAGGACTGGAATGATCCAGGGAAATATGGATTCTTAATTTTTAAGTTCAGAGGTACACTGCGGTGGGGCTACAGATGAGTGGGGCAGCATCTGCATTGCGTACAGAAATTTCAAGGTTCCGATTCCAGCATCTGCAGTTACACAGATCAAGTAGATTGTGATATGAAAGACCTAACAGGGCCCGGAAAGCCACTACTAATCAAAGTAGACACTGCAGGCCCTGCGAGACCCGTGGTGTGACTTGGGGCGAGGTAGCCTTTTA
This sequence comes from Sphaerodactylus townsendi, assembly GCF_021028975.2. Classification (NCBI taxonomy): domain Eukaryota; kingdom Metazoa; phylum Chordata; class Lepidosauria; order Squamata; family Sphaerodactylidae; genus Sphaerodactylus; species Sphaerodactylus townsendi. The sequence continues at coordinate 131,679,320 of NC_059430.1, read as the reverse complement.
TGCAGTCCATGGGGGGCTAGGAAGCTGGATCAGGGTTTCTGTTCTCAATTTGCCTGGTACCAGTTGCTTTGGACAGATGTACATTCAGCAAACTGTTGTTTGGAAATTGAAGGCAAAGGTTCTTCCCTGATAACATACAGGCAGAAGAACGAGTCAGTGCCGTAGGCAGCGAGAAAGAAGAAGTGGAAGAAGAGGAGGAGGAAGACGACTACGATGAGGAGGAGGAGGAAGACGATGACGACAGGCCTGCAAAGAAACCCAGACACGGAGGCTTTATTTTGGATGAAGCTGGTAAACAGCCTTCCTTCTCACCTCTTGGCAGCTCTCCACTGGGCTGACCGTTTCAAGAGTTCATTTGGAGAAAGGACCACCTTGGCATCAGGTTTGGGTTGACACTGATCTACGTGGGCCTTTCTTTTCCCGTTCAGATGTGGATGATGAATATGAAGATGAAGACCAGTGGGAGGACGGTGCAGAAGACATTCTGGAAAAAGGTAAGACCAGCCCTCCTCATGACAACAACATATGGAATAAATCCCTGGGCAGCCTTGTGTCAGTTGTCATGTTGATCCCAAAGGATGGGCAGCACAAAGCGCAAGTGTGCAGGCCTGTGAGGCCCACAGCATCCTTCTGCCCGTTACCCTGAGGATGAGGTGGGCAGGTTCTGGCTGGCCGTGAGTTCTCTAGCTCAAGCACAGGTCGTTTCTGACCACACCAAGCTAAAGTAGTCCAATAGTTAACTCCTTTGTATTTCTTGAACATACTTACTCTTCTCTGAAATCAGATCCCTAAGATTGGAAGTCTTTTAAAAGCAAAACAGAAATCTCTTTTTTCATCTTCTGTGAGTGTTAAACAAATTAATGTTCAAGACTGAACAGAAAGTGGCCCATCTTTCTCTGCCACTTCATCAAATCAGAAAAACCAAATTCATAAGATTTATGGATCGTGGCAATGTGTGCAAGCTTAGCCTTGATGGAGACCTGCAGGCCCCCATTTTTTCTCCTGTAGCTGTCAAGAAGAAAGAGGCAAAGGACTCAGTGTTTTTTTTCTGCCCAGTTGCAACCTCTGGGTCCTCACCTCCCTCCAGCCACTTCCCCTGCCTCTCGCTGGCGCTCCCCGGCCTGGTGGCTTCCCTTTGGAGTGACATGCATTTCATTCGCTTCTGCTTGGTTTGTGCCACATCTTAATTTTGTTCCTTCCGCTTTTCTGTTCCCCATTCACCCACCCTGTGGTTGGTTTTGATGGTATTATTTGGCTCATACTGTCCGCCCTCCCACCACCACCTCCACCTCTTCATGAGCAGAAGAAATTGAAGGTAAGCAAGGATTTTGGTTTCCTCCTCTCATTCCAGCTCCTTTCCTCTTCACCAGCTGCTGCCTTGCTTCTCTGCTTCCTGTCAGTCTTGCGGGGGGTGGGAGGTGTCTTTTAAATGCTGCACACTTGGAGGGGCGGGGCGAGCGTGCTCAAACTCTTGGTTTTGTCACTGATAGTGTGTAGGATGGGGTGTGAATTCTGGGGGCAGTTGCAAAGGGGCCTGACCCACTCTTCCCTGAGCTTCCTGACACACACGAGAAGAGTCCCACTAGATCAGAACAGAGGGCCATCGAGTACAACATTCTGTCCACACAGTAGCTGAGCAGCAGCACCCCACCCCCCGGTGCTCTGCAGCGACTTATTTTAAAGGCATATGGTGCCTCTGCTACTGCTGGGACTAGATATCCATCATGACTAGTAGCCACCAATAGTATCATCCTCCATGAATTTGCCCACTCTCCTTTAAAACCCTTCCAAGTTGGAGGCCTTCACTATATCCTGTGGTAGTGAGTTCCACAGGTTAACTAGTTTGGGGTCAGCAACTCTGCCTGAGAGCCACATTTGGCTCTCAGTGGGTTTCAGCCCACTTTTAAGGGCTCTGAGTTGGGCATTGTTTCTTCCTGTATCTGTCTCTACTGGGCCGGCATTGCAAAAAGGACGCACTCGTGAGCAGGCAGGAGACCCAGACTGATCCTCTCCACCCACCCCTCGCTGGTTCTGAATGGCTGTTTTAGTGTCAGAAGTCTGGGTCCGCTGGCAGCCTAGGAGGCAGGCACTCCCAACAAACTATTAAGCTGATGAAAAGAACCCGCAGGCTGGGTGGGGACCAAGGGTCTGAGTCAATGTAAGGCAGCTTCATGTAATGAGGTTTGCCTTCTGGAAACAGCAAGGCAGAAGCAGGAACGCTTTTAGTTTGCTCATATGCAGCAGAGGCAGGTCCCAGACTCTCTTAGGCACGTCTTCTCTCTCTCTCTCTCTCTCTCTCTCTCTCTCTCTCTCTCTCTCTCTCTCGCTCGCTCTCATCTTTTTTGCTTTTTTGTCTCAATTGGCAAATGCAATGGAATTATCACAGAGTAAAATGGACTTCAGCATTCTAAATGGTCCAGACACAAATATTGTTTTACGGTTCTGGCAGTTCTTGACGCCCCACTCAAGACTGGTTTGTCCGCTTCAAACCTGGCTTGAACCCCCCCCCCCCCTTTTCCTTTTGTCCTTCACATCTCAAACTTCTGTTTTTTCTCCTAGCATCCAACATTGATAATGTGGTTCTGGATGAGGATCGCTCAGGGGCACGGAGACTGCAAAATTTATGGCGGTGAGTGGTTAGGCAGGAATAATCTAGATTCAGAATTGTCAGTCTGCAGATGGGGCCTAGTCTGTTTCTCTCTCCTTTTAAAAAGTCTTTTTAGTGTTTAATTTTCCTGTAGGCATGCTAGTTCCCATGGGCCAAAAGGGGGAGGAGTCTCATTTGCCTATCTCTTTCGTAGAGTAACTCACTCAATTAGTTCAGGACCAAGATGAGGTTTGATCCTGGGACTTCCCAGCTCTCAGCCTCCAGTGTTGGAGTGGAGGAACTTGGATTGAGTGATATGCCTCCTGGCACGATACCCTTCTAATTTGTCTCTTTCCCCATCTGGATTTCTGCAGGGACCAGCGAGAGGAGGAGCTGGGAGAGTACTACATGAAGAAATATGCCAAATCCTCTGGGGGCGAGGCGTAAGTATGCAGCTTCTGCGCTGTCTTAACGGGCTGCTTGCATCAGTGCCTTCCTGCTGATGGCCGCATCCCCACCCCAGGCAGCTGAACGCTCTCCTCTTTGCTACTCCTAGGGTATACGGTGGCTCTGATGAACTCTCTGATGATATCACGCAGCAGCAGTTGCTTCCTGGAGTCAAGTAAGGATTTCTTGTTCTGTGTGGTTTTGTGAGCACAAGAGTGGTCCTTGAAGATGGTGTGTGGGGTGGGACAAGGGACTCAAGGGAAGACGGCGGCAAAAGAGGCGTGGCTGAGAGGCTCCCTAGTCCATCATAAGGAACAGTCAGTGCTGACTGGGGACGTGGCATACTGACCTGTGCTTCTTCTCCCACCATCCAGGGATCCCAATCTTTGGACAGTAAAATGTAAGGTAAGTCCACACAGGCAGAGGCTGCTGTTAACTCCTCCAAGCTCTGGTTTAGCAGGGTTGCCCTAGCCTTACATCAGGGGGAGCCATTTGGCTGCTGAATGTGATTTTCAGCCTAACTCCTTTCTGGCTTTTTTCCCCTTCTTAGATCGGAGAGGAGCGGGCCACGGCCATCGCCTTGATGAGAAAGTTCATTGCCTACCAGTTCACAGACACAGTAAGTGGGAAAGGGAGGAAGTCCCAGAATACAGAAGTCCCGGATGTTGCTGGGCAGTTCTTGTATTTCTCACAGAACTCATGAAGCTGATGTCTGATTTGTCCCACTGAAGAGAGCCAGTCAGGGCTGGAATATTCAGTGTGCCCGTCCGCATGCGGGAGAGGTCTCTTCACAGAAAACTAGCTGGGCTGCTCCTAGATTGAGTGGTAATTCCTCCATCCATTTTGATGTGGAAAGGCATCCTGTCTCAGGACCCACCCCCCAACTGCAGTCCTCAGTATTTATTTATTTATTTATTGGTTGAACTTATATACCACCCTCCCCCGAAGGGCTCAGGGCGGTGAACAACAAAACAAAAATAGAGCACATAAACCAAAGACTAAAATCCATTAGATATTAATTAAATTGGCTCTATATAAAATAAAATAACCCCACCCCATTAAAACACAGCATACTAAAATCAGCATAATAGATGGCACCTACTGTCAATCCCCTAAAAACCAGAAGGAGGAAGGGGCGGCAGGATCCACTGATGTTACAGATGTTACAGGGGGCCATCAGCAGCCGGCCTCCCCAAAGGGGTCCAGCAGATTTGACCGTCTTGGTGAGAACGTTGCTCTGCAGCGTGTAAACATCTGTGTTTGTGCTTATTGTTAAAATCAGCACTGAGAACTGGTGAATTAAATAAGGAGACATTTATGCGTTGCCTATTCTGCATACTAGGTCTTGTGTCTTTGTGAGGTCTCAGTCCTTCAGCCAATAAACAGGCTGTTGACAGTTGATCAGAAGCGTTTGCTGAGAGCAATAAGGCAGTGGTCCCTAGCTTGAGAAAGTCTGTTCTGGTGACCTTGCTTTTCTTCGGCCATTTTAAACCTGAACTCAGTCCCCCTCCGTTTTCCCCAGCGAACGTGTGAAGAGAATTGTTTGGGAGCCCTGGCATCTCAAGGATACAGAAGGGAGAAAGTTATGCCACCTGCGAAACCTCCCCCTTGTGGTGCAGCTGCCCAAGGCCAAGCTGTTTCACAGGATCTTGCCTAATTAGCTGCATTTGTTATCAAGCAATAAACCTCAAAGTGAGAAGAGGAGAAAGAAAGAAACAGACCCCTTCTACATATCATTCAGTGGGTCCATCAATGAGACTAGACATAAAGCAGGCTACATGGTTGCACCAGCCTTCATCAAGAGATGGTTCTGACCGTCTTCTAGACCCAGAGAGGGGGGAGGAAGCCATGCAGGTTGATATGGGTGCCTGTGGACACACAATCTTATGCCGCGGTTCTCTGGAACTACACCTACGGCTGCCACGTGCTTCCAGTTCATCTCCTGTTTGGGGAGCAGCTGTGGCGCCTTGGAAGAGCATCTGCTCGGCATGCGGAAGGTCCCCGGTTCAATCTCTGGCATCTCCCGTTAAAAGAGACCTCAGCCTGAGGCATCCTGGAGACCAGCTGCCAGTCTGAGTAGATTCTTTGTAGCACATAACCTTTAGTGGCATAATAAATCACAGAGAGAATAGCATCTTAAGAAGGAAATGATACACGTGTGAATAAAAACATAGGCAAAAGGGTGATTGCAAGCATTTGGAACAAATTGAAATAACATAGCAAAGAAACTTGGCCATTGCCTCCCGGATATGCCCATCCAGTGGCGTAGGAGGTTAAGAGCTCATGTATCTAATCTGGAGGAACCGGGTTTGATTCCCAGCTCTGCCGCCTGAGCTGTGGAGGCTTATCTGGGGAATTCAGATTAGCCTGTACACTCCCGCACACGCCAGCTGGGTGACCTTGGGCTAGTCACAGCTTCTCGGAGCTCTCTCAGCCCCACCCACCTCACAGGGTGTTTGTTGTGAGGGGGGAAGGGCAAGGAGATTGTAAGCCCCTTTGAGTCTCCTGCAGGAGAGAAAGGGGGGATATAAATCCAAACTACTCCTCCTCCTCTTCTTCCTCTTCTTCTTCTTCTTCTTCTTCTTCTTCTTCTTCATTGTTCAGTAAAAAAACCCAGTCTATTGCTCCTCAGTTAGACAGTCCGTGTCCACAAGTTGAGGGAGTCATATCTTTGCCCTAACTCGGCTATACAGTGGGCAGTGGTACAAGACATGTATTACATATTCCTCACAGTTCATAGAACAGATGCAATATCTTTCATGATGTGGAAGTTTTGAGGCCACCCCTGCTGCAAGGCAGAGGGCAAGACATTGCATCTGGCGAGATAATACCTGGCAATACTGCAGTAGCAATAATTTGCACCTCCACTACACTAAAACTAAGGTCTTGGTCTTCTCCCGTACCTGGCCACCATTCAGATGGGTAGTCAATGATAACTTAATAGAACAGGTCAAATACTTGAAGTACCTTGGCTTAAATTTCCACTTTAAGGCAAGCTGGTCCACACATAGGAACTTAGCAATTGCAGCCAGTAAGATAAATACCACGGCCATTGTTCAGGTTTTCTATAGCAGGGGGCATGAGTATATACCAGCAGCACTGAAGGCCTCTAATGTCAACAGCTCCTGTATGGCGTACCACTCTGGATAGGAGCCTAGAAGCAAGACATTGAATGAGTTCAGTCCTGCTTTCTTTATAAAATCTTTGACCTGCCTCGTTCAGTCCCCTCTGCCGTACTGTGCCTAGAATCAGGTCAACACCTGCTTGAAACAAGGGCATGGTGTATTACATTCTAGTTTTGGATTCGTCTGTGTTTCCATCAGGAGGATATGAGTCTCATATCCCAGGTGCAATTGGTTGTACATTCTACCGATTGGTGGGCCTGTATTGAAACCAAAATTGGGGACCTGGGTTTATCCCTTGAGCCATTAGCTGTACTCCCGTCTAGTGAAATATTTTGTACCATGAAGAAAAGACTATTTGATTTGGAGCACCAGGCCCCAATCAGCAAAGCAGCAGAATTTTACTCCCCTCTTTTTCCTGGGATTCCCCTACGTCCCTTTGTCACAGTCTGAGAAGATAATTCTGACTTGGATGGACCAGGGGTCTAATTCAGTATAAGGCAGCATCATGTGCATTCCTTGCAGGCAACAGGGCAGTCAGCGCTGAAGTTCCAGATGGTCTTTTATGTTGTTGCGTTCGTTCCTCCATTCCAGCCATTATGAGCAAGTTCTCAAAGCACACAGTGTTGAATGCTTGCAAGCTGGACTCAAGGTCACTCTGCCATCCTTCCCAATGCTTGAGACTTCTTTGTTATTGTGGTTGGAATCCACACTGTTGCAGACTGTCCCTGTGTCACACTCCCCCGTACTCTTACTCCACAGCCGTTGCAGATCAAGTCGGTTGTTGCTCCCGAACATGTGAAAGGCTACATCTATGTGGAGGCCTACAAACAGACCCACGTGAAGCAGGCCATTGAGGGGGTGGGCAACCTGCGCATGGGCTACTGGAACCAGCAGATGGTGCCCATCAAGGAGATGACTGATGTGCTGAAGGTGGTCAAGGAGGTGACCAATCTGAAACCCAAGTCGTGGGTCCGGCTCAAGAGGGGCATCTACAAGGATGATATTGCTCAGGTGAGCTGCTGTCTTAGTTTCCTTCCCAAAGTACCAGAGGTCAAAGCAAACACGTTTTTGAATTATTTCAAAAGGATGGGGGGGGGGGGGTTCATGATGCTTGGAACAGCTTTCCAGGAATGAGGCTGAAGGCAAGAGGAAGAAAATTACTCAGGGATGTTTGGGTCAGTCTTTGCCCTTTGTATCTTCGTTGCAGCCTGTTAAGCTATGGAATAACTTTCTAAATCTGCCCCTCCCCACCTTCTGGTAGCCATACTGGATTTTGGCAACGCAAACCAGCACCCAATTGAAATTTCACTTGGGAAGAGCCGGGGTTTGTTCATTGTATAGCTTTCATTAAAGAGCTACATTTTGAGATTACTTTCCCATATAGGCCAGATTTGTCTGTTCTGAAGATCTGTATTTCAAAAACTAGCTAAAAACACAACTGTTGTGACAGCTACCACAAATTTATCATAGCCATCTTAACAGGGCAGTTACAAACACATTTAAAATCGGAACATCAAAGCAGTGGATCGATCTGTTGCAGTTTTAAAAAATAAATAAAAGATTTCAGCCTCTTCCTTGCTCGATCAAAAGACCTTTCTGTGTTTTTCTAAAAGGTCCCCAGTTGAGTTGGGCTCGCTCAGTAGGGCACTGGAAATTGTCGCCCCACACAGACAAGGCCCCACCACTAGTGACCCTCCACAGGACGGTGACACTTGGAACACAACCTCTTTTGAAGATCTCAAAGTGGATATGTGGGGGGTGGGGGTTTGGAAAGAGACTTTCCTTCAAGGTAGCTAATGGCCAGTTTGACAACTTCTTTGTTGGGACAATGTGAACTTCTGGATCCACTATAAACATTTACTCAGAGTTCCAGTGGTGTACACACAGCAACTCTGTGGCCCGTACGTACAGGTTGATCTGTGGGAGGCTGATGGGGACAGATCCTGCCTTTCCATTGGGTAATGTGTGCTAGCCATCCCTTCCAACGTGGCTGGGTGGCACTTTGCATAGCATGAGCTGCATGTTCCTTTGGACAGAACACACTTTACGGGCTGGCTTTGATCCCATTACTGGCAAATCCCACATGCTCTTTGTTCCTCTGTGTTTAGGTGGATTATGTGGAGCCAAGTCAGAATCAGATCTCATTGAAGATGATTCCACGCATTGATTTTGACCGCATCAAAGAACGCATGAGTTTGGTATGTCAGCCGAACGGCTTGCTGGACCCTGTCTTAATGATGACCTCCCATTGTAGCAAGAATTCTCAGTTTTTTTGCCTGCCTTCCAGATCAGAATGAAGGTTTTTGTTTTAACATATCAATGTGTTAAACCACAGTAGCTGCTGTTAGGAAAGTGATCTGTATGGACCAGTGTTCGGATGACTCAATTGTAACACGGTCCCAATAGTATTTCATTGCAGGGGGGTGTCTTCTCATTGACTCTTTCCTAAAATAACTCTTCTTGAGTTTTATTTATTTACAAAATGTCTATTCTGCCTTTACATGGGCCACCAAGGCGGCTATTAAGTTAAAGCATACATTTAGAAAATTACATTTCTACCCTGCCACCCTGAGGGGAATGGGCAGGGAGAGAGGTGAAAATAAATAAATATTTTTAAAATGTTAAAATCCGCCTCCACTCCCTAAGCATACCTCATTAAAGCAATAGCCCAGTTCAGTTACAAAGACATAAAATAGCATTTAAAATATTGGTCAGGAAGAAGGGATTGCTGAAGGAATAGAAGACAACAGCAGAAGGGGCAGATGAATTGCCCTGGGGAGAGAGTGACAGAGCTTTGGGGCCACGTCTGAGAAGGCTCCCTCCCTCATAATCTCGGAAGGTGGGAGCACCCAAAGCAGCACCTCCAAAGATGACTGAAGCGTTTGAGTGGGTTTGTAAGGGAGTAGTAGGTGGTCCTTCAGGTGTGTTGATCCCAAATTGAGTTGTATGTTTGAAAGCTGTGGGGCTCCCAGTCCCAGGAGCAAGCCCTGTCCCTTGTCTCCTGCTACAGAAAGACTGGTTTGCAAAATGGAAGAAGTTCAAGCGCCCCCCACAGCGACTCTTTGATGCCGAGAAGATCCGGTGAGCAGCTGGCTGGGAGGGGCAGGAGGTGACCTGGACTTTGGCCGCTAAGGGTGGAGATGGGTGTCCTGGAGGAATGGTGTCTTGCAAAGCCAAGACCACTGCAGATGCTGCCCTGCGAGGCACCGTGTGCTGGGCTCATAGGCTCTGGTTTGGGCCACCGAGGCGCTATTGCTGGCACTTGTTGAACTCCCGCCTGGTCCCCGTGCAGCTGGGTCTCCCATCAACCTGCAGCCCACCAGAGCTGCTTGGCTTCTGTTCCAATGGACATCCAACCCTCTTTTTCATTCCAGGTCTCTGGGTGGAGATGTGGCATCAGACGGAGATTTCCTAATCTTTGAAGGGAACCGCTACAGTCGGAAAGGCTTCCTTTTCAAGAGCTTTGCCATGTCTGCTGTGGTGAGGAGGGGACCCTGCGCAAGTCCTGGGGGAGGGGAGGGGAGGGGCAGAACTGCAGGGGAAGACTTGTGGGACTTAGGCATGGGGAGGGAAAACAGGGGCTCTGAAGGACAACTTGGTTGGGGTGCTGAGACAAGGTCTTCTTCCCTAAGCACGAGAAATTTCTTGCTGAGCATTTCTGAGGCCTCCTCTGCTAAACTGCAAAAGCGTAAGACTTTGCAGCTCTGAGGACCCCTGGTGTTGTAGCCGTCTCCAACCCTGAGCAACCCTGTAAATCACAGGATTCCCAAACAGCTTGTAGGTGTGTTTTAAGAAGTTAGTAGAAAGTTGAGGATGACCCTGATCCCTGTCCTGACCTGCTGGACAGAGAATGGAGCCTGAACCTGGAAAAGCGGCTGAAGTCTCCTGCTTGCGAGGGGTGCCGTCTCTGGTTCCAAACCTTTCACTCTCCTCTGTGTTGCCTTTCTCTCTCCTGTGCTGTTTCTGGGTCTCAGATCACAGAAGGAGTGAAACCCACTCTGTCTGAGCTGGAGAAGTTCGAAGACCAACCAGAAGGTATCGACTTGGAGGTGGTCACGGAAAGCACAGGTAGGCTGTCCCCAATGACCTCAGGCCCATTCTGGTGCCTGCAAAATGCCTGTGGGGACTCACTTCCAGCCTACAGCGTTCTTGGTCAAGAGGAGGCGGCATAACTGCCCAGTGTTGTCAGGCCACTGGACGCCCTGCCTGGCCCTGGCGGGAGGTGCTGTGCCCCGGGGGTTGTTCCAGTCACACAACTTCCCTTCTCTTTCTGCCGCTGCAGGGAAGGAACGCGAGCACAACTTCCAGCCCGGAGACAATGTGGAGGTGTGCGAGGGGGAGCTGATCAACTTGCAGGGCAGGATCCTGAGCGTGGACGGAAACAAGATCACCATCATGCCGAAGCATGAAGACCTCAAGGTGACCAACCAGCTTCTCACCCCCTTCCTGGCATGTGGCTTGTGAGCCGGTGGATGAATGTCCTTGGACAAATGCAGTTCAATGTAGCAAAATGTAAAGTGATGCACATAGGGGCAAAAAATCCAAACTTCGCATACGCGCTACAGGGGTCAGTGCTATCAGTCACAGACCAGGAAAGGGATTTGGGCATCTTAGTTGATAGTTCCATGGGAATGTCAACTCACTGCATGGCAGCTGTGAAAAAGGCAAACTCTATGCTGGGGATAATTAGGAAAGGAATTGAGAATAAAACTGCAAGGATTGTCATGCCCTTATATAAAGCAGTGGTGCGACCGCACTTGGAGTACTGTGTTCAGTTCTGGTCGCCGCATCTCAAAAAGGATATAGAGGAGATAGAAAAAGTGCAGAGAAGGGCAACGAGGATGATTGAGGGACTGGAGCACCTTCCCTATGAGGAGAGGCTGCAGCGTTTGGGACTCTTTAGCTTGGAGAGGAGACGGCTGAGGGGGGATATGATTGAAGTCTATAAAATTATGCATGGGGTAGAAAATGTTGAGAGAAATTTTTCTCTCTTTCTCACAATACTAGAACCAGGGGGCATCCATTGAAAATGCTGGGGGGAAGAATTAGGACTAATAAAAGGAAACACTTCTTCACGCAACGTGTGATTGGTGTTTGGAATATGCTGCCACAGGAGGTGGTGATGGCCACTAACCTGGATAGCTTTAAAAGGGGCTTGGACAGATTAATGGAGGAGAAGTCGATTTATGGCTACCAATCTTGATCCTCTTTGATCTGAGGTTGCAAATGCCTTAACAGACTAGGTGCTCGGGAGCAACAGCCGCAGAAGGCCATTGCTTTCACCTCCTGCATGTGAGCTCCCAAAGGCACCTGGTGGGCCACTGTGAGTAGCAGAGAGCTGGACTAGATGGACTGTGGTCTGATCCAGCTGGCTTATTCTTATGTTCTTATGTCCTTTTGTGCCTTCACCATGAGATACCCTAATGTGTATTGATGGAACAAGCCCTTGTTAATAGCATTTGTGAGTGGGCTGTAGAAGAAACCCGCCTTTTGCCTCTTCGTGCCCCTGGCTGTCTTTCCGAGCGCATCTCATGTGAATGTTTAAGACATGGCCTCAGCCAAGTGAACCAGTCCATCAAGGCTGCCTGTATGCACCAGGGTCAGGCCACAGATGACTCAAAGGAAAAAGAAGCAACACTTGTTTGTTGAAGACATTTATTAGAGGCCTTTCTTCCTTACTTCTTCCTCAAGGCGGCTTGCAATAAAAATCAGCTTGCGAAAAATAAAAAAGGGCATAAAAGTACATAAAACCACATTTTTAAAAAATCAATTTAGGATTGCTTGAATCAAATGCGGTGCTAAATAAAACATCTGCCTCCTAAAGATGTAAAATGAAGAGGCTGGGTCTTCCATCCCAAAAGGGCCCTCTCTCGTGTACCCGTTAAAACCAGCTTTTTTGATTGGTGGGAAAGTCAGGAGGGCCTCTCCCTGTGATCTGAATTCCTGGGTAGGCGCATATACCCTGTTTTCCCCGAATATAAGACATCCCCGGAAAATAAGACGTAGTAGAGGTTTTGCTGAAGTGCGAAATATAAGGCATCCCCCAAAAGTAAGACGTAGCAAAGTTTTTGTTTGGAAGCATGCCTGACGAACAGAATACAGAAATATAAGACATCCCCTGAAAATAAGACATAGCGCATCTTTGGGAGCAAAAAATTAATATAAGACACTGTCTTATATTCGGGGAAACACGGTAGGAGAGACAGTTCTTCAGATACTCTGACCATCAGTTCTGACTCCCCATAGGTCTTCTTACAGTAGTTCATTGGTGAAGGACATTCGACCCCTGCATGTGATGGTTGGATTTCCATGCCACATGTTGAACAGCAGCTGGCTTCTGAGTTTGTTCCTTCTTCTTCCTCCTCCCATCCATCCTTCCTTCTACTTTCTCTCCCTAGGACATGTTGGAGTTCCCGGCTCAGGAGCTGCGTAAATACTTCAAGATGGGGGACCACGTGAAGGTGATAGCTGGCCGCTTCGAGGGCGACACAGGGCTGATTGTGCGTGTGGAGGAGAACTTCGTCATCCTCTTCTCAGACTTCACAATGCATGAGGTGGGTGGCAGGCAGGCAGGGAAGAAGCCAGGATGGTGGAGCTCCAGGGGGGGCAGGAGAAGGCCTGGCAGCTTGTGGGCATTTCGGAACTGTCTCTTCGAAGCATTCTGATGTTTCTTGCTAAGTTTAAGATGGCTGCCCAGTGCTGTCAGCTCCAAGCTCTGTGACCTTTACAAATGAGCAATTGAACACTGTTTTGCATTACTGCTGTTTTCTGCTTGTGAGGGAATGTACAGAACTCTGTAGTTCCCTGCAATCCACTCCCTCCAAAAAACCCGACTGGGAATATTTCTCAGTTATCCCAGCTGTGGTTTCTGAGTTCACAGCAGCCTGTTGAAGGATTTCTCTGCCACTGTAAGGGCTAGAAATTTGCTTTTTTTGTAAGCACCTAAATTTTTTTCCTGGTACTGTAGTGCGGTCCTGCAGAATCACAGCCCTGGTTATCCAAGAGCAAAGACCGCAGGATACCTTTCATAAGAGTCTCCAAAATAATGCCAGCTTTTGACTTCACCAGAGCTCTTCCATCAGGATGGATGTTTTTTAAAAAAATATGAGAAAAGTATTCAGAGATTTGGAAAATTCAGAAACCTTCAACCTGTCCTGTACTCTTAGGTTTGTTTGTTTGTTTTGTTTGAAGAAAAGATTACACAGCTTTGGTTTTTGATTTTGCTGATTTACCTTACTTTTCTATATGTTACAGTTTAGGTCAGGGGTGTCAAACTCATTTGTTATGAGGACTGGATATGACATAAATGTGACTGACCTCTCCCCCCCCCCCCCCCCCCCCCCAGGGCCCAGTTATGTGCCTTGGCTGGCCCCAAAATGGCACGGGTGGGAGGGGGAGTTGTACCTAGACTGGTGAGCCTGTAGCGAGGTGGGGTGGTTGCCCTGAGAGCGTTTATCAGGCCCACAAACCTGAGTGAGGGGAGGACACCCCCTCACTCCTGATCTTGCCTGGGGAGCCCAGTCTGGGGGGGTTGGCTCAGCTGGCTTGTGGGCTTGATAAGCCTTCTAAAGGAGTTGGATCCTGCCCCCGAGCCTCGTGTTTGACACACCTGGTTTAGATGTTTTTTCTTTAAAATCCTGTTTTTTTTTTTAGATTGTTACTTAGCACTTCCAATAGCTTTGTGGTGTGCAGCCGAGTTGTGCCCTTGCCAAGTCCCAGACTCCTGGCTCTGTTTCCTCCCTCAAGGTCCTTGTGTCCCCTCTTGGCCAGGGGCAAAGTGCCAGCGTTCCTCAGGGAAGAAAGACACATTTGCAAACAGAGAGTGACTCCTTTAAAGAGTCATTGCAATAAAAGTAGCAGCTTCAGGTTTCACCGTCTGCAGTGGTCGACCATGTCCGACTCTGGCCCAGCTGCTGCCTGGGTTCCTACAGATGCTCGTGGTTGCAAGCGGAAAAGGTCTGTTCCAAAGTCACCCCCTGCCTTCTTCCCCCAGCTCAAAGTCCTCCCTCGGGACCTGCAGCTCTGCTCGGAGACCGCCTCGGGCGTGGATGTGGGTGGCCAACATGAATGGGGAGAGCTTGTGCAGCTGGATCCCGAAACAGCCGGGGTCATCGTCCGCCTGGAGCGGGAGACATTCCAGGTGGGTGCGCATCGCAAGCAGTTGTGCTTTTGGGAGGCAGACGGCACAGAGAAGCCACTCGGCCTCAACCTGCACATTAGAAGAGCGGGTTCCCAAAGTACCGCTTGGGTTTCTTTTTGTAAACAGAGTCCTCAGGAAATGAAACTGATTTTGCTGTTGGGATACTATCGGATATAGTTCATTGAGATAAATGCTGATGCATTTTTGCAAAGGTGGCTCGTGAGGATGCTGGGACTCTGTGTTCTAGCCAAGATCCTGTTTTAGGGGGTGAATCAGTTGGGTTGGATAGTATTGCTCAACCAGGGCCCTCTGGTCTCCCCATCTAGGAGGGTATCTGCTACCTGTCATTCATGCCGAGCTATTTCCATTGTCCCTACCAGAGGATGATTCAAGATAACGCTCTATTGAGACCAGTGCAAATAGGCTGGAAGCCAGGAACCTGCCGCAACCTTTCCTGGGGTCCTCCCAGCATGCGCCTCCCTCTTGCCTCCCCAGGGAGTTTTCCCCTCAGACAGGTTCTGCACGTAGGGCAGTCAGTAATGCTATTGTGTGTGGAGAAATGGGGGACAAAGAGGCTGCTGAGGATTAACTTTGTGACTCCAGAGCTAGCGGGAAATTTCAAGTACTTTCATGGAACCTTCCAAAATCTACTGATTTTGCTGTAGGGTACTTCAGGGGGGTGGGGGGCAATCTAGAAGAATGTACTGAGATTAAAAATGAGGATTTTTTCCAAAGGAAAATGATTGAGTGGGGAGTGTTGAAATGAGGTGTGTCAGTTGTCTGTAGGTTGGTGGAAGCAGTGGATTTCCCAAGAGAACACTGACCTCAACACAGTCAGATATGCGCTTGGGCTAGAAGACTACCCAGCACCACCACCACCACCACCACCACCGATCCCTGGAAAACACTGGTGATTCATAATGATAAGATGTTTGGAACAGGTGGTTCAGAAACACACTGACTTTGGCAACTTCTTTGGAGGCATTTTACGGCCCTAAGTTACATTGGAATTTGGCTTGTGATAGTGAGTGGCTTAATAATCCAAACTGGCCAGATCTTGGAAGCTAAGCCGTATCAGCCCTGGTTAGTGCTTGGATGGAGACCACCAAGAAAGTCCAGGGTCGCTGTGCAGAGGCAGACGGTGGCAAACCACCTGCGCAGGTTTTTGCCTTGAAAATCCTGCAGAGATGCCGTTAAGTTGGCTACGACTTGCCGGCACTTTCCAGCACCACCAATGACTATTCCCCATGCACAGTTTTGATGAGAGTCTCCGGTGTTCTGCTGTTGTGTGTACAGAATTTCCAGCCAACGGGTGTAGCCTCTGGATCTGTGAACTCTGAAGGTAACATCACCCATGTAATGGTGAGGCTGGATATTTCTGAAGAACGCCAGGGTGTTGCCGCATCGGGCTCACATCCGCTGAGATGGACGTTCTTTGCAAGGTCCCCAACAGGTGCCCAATGAGTCTTGCCTATGGACCGTGAGCTGCCTTCTGTTGCCACGGCCTGGCATCCCAGGGAGCAGCCTGGCTCCACAGAGTCTAGCGAGACCTGCTACTGCCCAAGGCCACAGCTGGCTCCTTCTTGCCGCTTGGGGTTTGAATGGCCCTTCTATTGCTTTGCATGCATCCACCTTATCACCCAGTTCCTGGGACTATGGGGGAGTCTTTTGCAGGCTCAAGGTTCCATAACAACTCTCCCTGACTTTCCTTATGTGTTGCAAATTGTTTTGAGAAATGTGGGAGGGGAGAATGCTGATGGTAAAACACTATCTGATATATTCCAGGGACAGGGGCCATAGTCTACCTGTCGCTGGGGCTCTGACCCGGTTCAGTAAAGCTCTTGATACCTTCATGAGTCTCAATTATTGACTGGAGTACCAGATCCTTACAGTCCAAACGGAAGCTTCTGATAATTTCAACTAAAAGGCCTTTCCCACAGCCTTCTGTGATTCAGGTGGAAATGCTGGGAAAGCAGTCTGGGACCTTTGCGTGGTCAAAGCATTTCCTCGGCCTCTGAGATATGGTCCCTTCTTCGAAGCTGTGTCCAAATACTGGTGCATTTAGCTCAGACTTTCCTGCTCTGGCTGGCAGCTGTTCTCAGTCAGTCTTGGGCAGGGGGAGATGGATTGCTGGCCTTCAACCCGAGATGCCCAGGAGTCTGCATACACTGAGTTCAACAACGTTGCTGTTAGTTGATGCTCATGAATATCTGAAGCGGCTTTATGAGTGGTCAGACCACTGGTTCATCCAGGGTCGTGTGACTTGTTCACACTGGCAGCAGCTCCCTCAAGAACTCGGGCACAACCACGACCTTTCTTCTCATTTGGTTGCTAGAGGCAGAAGAGGCCGTTCTGTTACCTTCAGCACGCAAAGCAAGTCTTGAGCCCCTGCACCTTTGTTGGAAGTCTTGTGTTCTCCCCACCAGCTTCCAAGCTAGAGATTGATGGCGCTAGTTCAGGGCCCAGACTGAGGTTCTGGTGTTGTTCTCTCCCTCCCCCTGCCCTTCACTCTGAGCCATTTTCCTTCCTTCAGGTCCTCAACATGTACGGCAAAGTGGTGACCGTCCGGCACCAGGCAGTGAACCGGAAGAAGGACAACCGCTTCGCAGTTGCTCTGGACTCTGAGCAGAACAACATCCACGTCAAGGACATTGTGAAAGTTGTTGACGGGCCACACTTGGTGAGGAGGGGCTAGGCAAGAGAGTTTCTGAGGGCTCTAAGCCTGGTTAGTGCTGTGCAGTGAATAGTGCATATTTATAGAAAAATATCAGTCTTGGCTTTCTTTAAATCTGATTTATTATAATAATGTGATTATTTTGTCTAGATAACTAATTGGTTCATAACTAAACATGAGTGCAGAGAAGCCAGTCAGCAGGTTACAGCTGATATAGCAAGATAAGAAGGCCAATCTCAACAGTTAACCTCCACTAAGAAGCAGTTAATCTAACTTTTTCTGTAACTGTTTCAATTAACTGTTCAAGATTAAAGTAACCAAGCAAACAAAGTTGATGGGAAAGTGTTGAACTCTCGGGTAGCTTGCAAATTCAGCAAGGAAAGAGGAGTAATATCTTTGCTGCAGATACATGGTAGGAAAGCTCGGCATGTTCTAGTGACTTGTTCCGTATGTCCTCACAGGGTCGTGAGGGGGAGATCCGTCACCTCTTCCGGAGCTACGCTTTTCTGCATTGCAAGAAGCTAGTGGAAAATGGAGGCATGTTTGTATGCAAGTCGCGCCACTTAGTTCTGGCCGGAGGCTCAAAGGTGGGGGTGCTTTTTTGGGTGGGGTGTGGGTACAAGTGCTTGCTGTTAAATTCCTAATTGAAATAATCTGCTTCCCTCTCCTCCTCTCCCCCCCCCCCCCCCCCCCGGTTCTGTAGCCCCGGGATGTCTCAAACTTCACCATTGGTGGGTTCGTGCCCATGAGTCCTCGGATCAACAGTCCCATGCACCCCAGTGCAGGAGGTGAGTGAGGAGGTAACTGTGGGTGGCCTGCGGTCTCAGCCTCAGGTGGTTTCATCTAAGAATGTTGAGTGGTTAATCTCAGATGTGTTGCTTACAAAGCGCATGCAGTGCCCCTCAGTCCCTTTGGGGAGATTCAGCATAGAAGCATAGAGTTGGAAGAGCCCACAAGGACCATCAAGCCCAATCCCCTGCCATGCAGGAATACACAATCAAAGCATCCCTGACAGACGGCCACCCCGCCTCTGTTTAAAAACCTCCAAAGATGGAGACTCCACCACCCTCCAAGGCAGCGCATTCCACTGTCAAACAGCCCTTACCGTCAGGAAGTTCTTCCTAATGTTTAGGTGGAATCTCTTTTCCTGTACTTTGAATCCAATTGATGATTGCATGCCTTGGAGATTAAAGGCAATCCAGGCAAATTGCACTTGATTCTACCAAAAAGGAGACACAGCCCAACTGGAGACTGTCTGTTGTTGTTGGCTAAGAAGGAATGTTTTATGGTTTGAGGTTTTCTGGGTCTTTCTCAGGGACCAACAGGCCACTGTTCTGTAAGGATGATGATTTGTCTTTAGCTTGTTCTTGGAGCTCCTTTGAGATGCTACAGGTACTTGAGTTCAGATTTGCTCTTATTTTCTGTACCCTCTTCCTCTCCCTTAGGTCGTGGCGGCTTTGGAGGGGGTGGGATGAGCCGGGGTCGTGGGCGCAGGGACAACGAGCTAATTGGGCAGACTGTGCGGATTTCACAAGGGCCCTACAAAGGTAAGGTGGCCTTTTTTTCTTTGGAGTTAACATGAACCAGGCATCCTTGAGAACAAGGGTGGGACAGTACAGTGGCTTGAGCTCTGGACCTAAGACCAGGGTGATCTTAGAAGAAGTTCCTACTCAGCAAAGAAGTTCACCAGGTGTTCTTAGGTCAATAATTCCCTCTCAACCTGGCCTTTATCTCGGTGGTATTGTGCAAATAAAAGTGGCTGAGGGAATAAAATATAAAATTTGTATAAAAATTGGAGGGCGGTATAAAAATCCAATAATAGATAAATAAAATTAAAATAAATTATGATTAAAGATCAGCAGACAAGAGAAGAGAGAAGAATCACATGCACTGCCCTGAACTCTTTGGAGGAAATGTGGGATAACTCTGGATTTGGAGCTGTGTGTTAATTGCATGCTTACATCAAGGTATATCCACAGGATCCCACGCACCATAACTCATTGATCTACCTAATCCGGAGTCAGGACTTTGTTAGCCTTCTATCTTCTGAATACGGTGGCTTTCCATGGTCTCAGGTGGAGGGCTTTCATGCCTCTTCCCTCTAGGTGGAGGAGCTACAGATTGAAGCTGGGAGCATCTTACGTGGAGCAGATACTTTTTCACTGAGCCACAGCTCCATTCTTGGGAGTCCTTCCCCCCATTGGCATCTGTAGACAGAGCTGAGTGGGGTCTCCATCTGAGGGTTAAAATTCTGGTAGTGTTCAGTGGTGGGAAAGCAACTTGGAAGCCCATCAAAAGGAGGAATGCACCATTAAGTTGCAGCCAACTTATGCAACCCTGGAGTAAGACAAACAAGGCAAGAGATGATCAGAGGTGGTTTGCTGTTGCCTGTTTTTGCATAGTCATTCTGGTCTCCTGTCCAAATACTAAGCAAGGCTGACTGTGCACAGCTTCTGAGACCTGACAAGAGCTATCTAGATCAGGCCATCTGCCTGAGTGGAATGATTGTTGCTTGCGTTAGCTTTCCTGAAAAGAAGCCCTGGCATCTGAGTTTCTGTGAGAGACCGAAACGTTACCTCTGGGAGTTTTCTACCCTCTCCCTCCTCCCAGGAACCCCAGGGAGCAGATACATGTCAAAGTGTAACAGTGCACCTAGTTTTCACTGCACAAATGCACTGAGAAGTCATCCTCAGCTCTTGAGAGACTCCACGTGGTTTACACGTTTGGTTTCCCAACGATCTGGTGGGAAGGGTGCTGTTTATGGGCCTTTGTGTCTTCTCTACCCCTTTGGTAACTCGCTCATTGACCAGTGTTCTCATCTCTTCCAGGCTACATTGGCGTGGTCAAGGATGCCACAGAGTCCACCGCCCGGGTGGAGCTGCACTCCACCTGCCAGACCATTTCAGTGGACCGGCAGCATCTCACCACAGTGTAAGAGCTGTCGGGAAGGCTCATTGTGCCGGGTTGGGGGTGTGTGTGTAGAGTTCTACCTGCGCATTGTTTTTATCCTTTTCATTCCCCAAGTCCTCTGCCTTGGTAGTGATGGGCCTTGCGGACCTTCCTGCGGGGTGATGTGGAGTTTGCTTGATTTCAGGGTGGGGACAGGAGCTCTCAGCAAGGGTCCAAAAAGGTTGAGAAGTCTAATAACTTTGTTTTGGTCCCTATCTTGTTTTTCAGGTTGGGGTTGGATCCCCCCCCTTCTTTGTCTGCTTATAGACACCAGCTCTAACCCAGCACTGTTTTTGCTTTGACAGTGGCTCCAAGAAGCCGGGTGGCATGACCTCGACTTACGGGCGCACCCCTATGTACGGCTCTCAGACTCCCATGTATGGTTCAGGGTCCCGCACACCAATGTATGGTTCACAGACTCCATTGCATGATGGTGAGTGGAGGGAAAGGTCATGCTTGCTGGGGAGGCGGGGTGGGGGGGTGGGATGCTTGGTCCCTTCCTGTGGGGAAGGCTCCTTTCAAGACAGGGTGGAAGAAGTGGGGAGGTACTGAGAAGACCCTTAATTACCTCCAGTCCCTCTTGGGACCGCTGAATCTTTGGAGACCCTGTTAAGTCCTCGGGCAGCGGGATGCCAAACTTGAACAAATTCAGTCAATTAAATGTTTCTGTCAAGGTAAATAACATGAGGTTTACAGAGTTCTAGGTACAAGGGGAGAAACAAGGAGCTTCCCCCGCCCCCAAACCTGTGTGCTCTTTTCTTTTAAAGTAAAGGGTCTTCTCTGAGTGTAGAGGGTCTTCTCTGTAGAGTTCGAAGGAGACGTGTCATGCTGCCTCCTCACCTTAGAATTCTTAGTTGGACCTCAAGAACAGGATGGCTTAGTTATATCTGGTAGAATGATAGAACTGTCAGTGTGTGGAGGGAAGTTTTTTGTTCCAAAACTAAAAACTGGATTTGCATAAACAAATTTATTTAGAAATGGTTTCAATGTAATTTTTACTTATTTTTTAATACCTATGAGACCACCTCTCCTGTTACAGCCCCTCTCCTCTGCACTCGCTTTGGCCATCCGAGGGGCCTCCTGCAGGTGCTTGACCCTAGGATGGTTCAGTTACCTGTCAGCAGAAGAAAGACCTTCTCACCTGCGATTCCTGTGGCAGGGACTCTCAGATGACACCTGTGCCCTGCCAAACTTGTTTAGTTTCCGCAGGAAATTCAAGGCCAAATTGCATAGGCCAAATTGCCAGGCCAAATTCAAGGCCAAATTGACTTTGGAGTGTAATCGATAAGTTTGGGGTATTTTATGTTTTATGGTACAAGTTACATATTTTAATTGTTTCAATTCAGTAATGTATTGTCGAAGGCTTTCATGGCCAGAATCACTAGGGGTTTGTGGGTGTGCCAGACACAGATGCAGGCGAAACGTCAGGGGAAAATGCTTCTGGAACACGGCCATACAACCACAGCACTCTAATTCAGTAATGGTTGAGGTCTGAGAAACTCAGGTTTGAATCCCCACTCTGCCATGGAAACTTGCTAGGTGACCTTGGGACAATCACACACTTTCAACCTTGACCCTGGCCAGTATTTGGATGAGGGACCTCAAGGATTGTGAGGCGGAGACAGATAATGGCAGACCACCTTCGGATGTCTTTTGCCTTGAAAATGCTACAGAGGATACCATAAGCTAGTTGTGACTTGATGGCAAAAAGAAAAGTATTTTAAAGTTGCGAGTCGCCATACTATCCTTTAGGTGAGCAGCGACTAAAAAAATCCATTAAGAAAATACATTCAGTATAGTATCATATGCGTAATGGTTTCAGATAGGTAAAGCTCTTCTTTCTCTCTGGCCCCTTCCGCACAGGCAAAATAATGCGTTTTCAAGCCACTTTCACAACTGTTTGCAAGTGGATTTTGCCATTCCGCACTGCTTCAAAGAGCACTGAAAGCAGTTTGAAAGTGCATTATTCTGCATGTGCGGAATGAGCCTAAGTTCCTGAAATAAACTGAGCCACAAAGGCTTATTTTTTTCACTTGCCCACGTAGGCTAATAACTTCCACAAAGAACACAGAATCCTCACAGTCTCTATCAGCAGAGTTTAAAGCAGAGCTACTCTGGTAAGATGAGATGGTCTATATAGTCTTCTTGCACTCACTGCAGCCTCCTACCACACTTGGAAAAGAGTACTCTCCACGCAAGATGTTCTTTCCATAGGAAGGTTTTACTTTAGCAGTTGCAAGGTTACACAAGTCTATTCTATACAAGACTATAAGACTATACATAACTTTTCAGCAAGAACAAAGTTGAACACATACTCTCTGAACTTAGACTCAACTCAGAACCTAGCAAATACAACGCTTTGCATTTTATACATTCAACAAGGATACTTTTCCCCCACCCTGGCAACAGCCTTTCATTGGTCTAGAGTCACAGTTGAACTCACCAATCATGTTAAAGGTCAACTGTAACCACTTGCCCCTAGACTGACTGTCTCCTGCCTCTCTGTGTTGGGCAAACTTCTGCTGATTAGAAGATGAACCTTTTGTGAACCTTCATGACAGTCTCCCCAGCATCTCATTCAACTCTCATCCCACACTCTCTCTGAACTCTCTTGCTGCAAACCAGTCAACTCCTCCGCCTAAGGTGCAGAGGTTTTCTCTGACCCCATCTTTTCTTGAGGGGAAGGACAGGTTTTTGAGCATCTGACAATGGGTTTCTCCATTCAGTGGCTCAGTTCATTTCTACCCAGAGCTGTCTGCCTGATTTAGGGTCTTCAAAAAAAACAAAAAAGACTATTTTTATACCATTTTTTCATAAAGGTTAGCAAAACATTTAAGTGTCTGCCTTTTTGCACCTGTGTTTTGAGGGTTTGCAATGTTTTAATAAGGTGTCCGTCCTCCAGCCAGCGAGGTGTAGTGGTTAAGAGCAGGTGGATTCTTATCTGGAGAACCGGGTTTGATTCCCCACTCCTTCACCTGAGTGGCAGAGGCTTATCTCGTGAACCAGATGTGTTTCTGCACTCCTACATTCCTGCTGGGTGACCTTGGGTAGTCACAGTTCTCTGGAGCTTACTCAGCCCCACCTACCTCACAAGGTGGGAAGAGGAAGGGAAAGGAGCTTGTCAGCCACTTATAGGAGAGAAAGATGGGGTATAAATCCAAACTCTTCTTCTCTCTTCTTCTTCCCCAGGCAACCGGACTCCTCACTATGGCTCTCAGACGCCTTTGCACGATGGCAGCCGGACCCCCGCACAGAGCGGGGCTTGGGACCCCAATAACCCAAACACCCCTTCCAGGTTGGTACTGCTTAATGGAGGAGGGGTGGGCAAAGAAACTCGAGAGCTCAGGGTCAGTGAAGTTGTTGAGGGTAGACAGGGTCCACATGGACCGCCTGATTGCTTTCATCTCTCTCATCCCATCTCTTCCACAGAGCTGAGGAAGAGTTTGACTACGGCTTTGACGATGAGCCTACTCCTTCTCCACAAGGCTATGGGGGAACGCCCAACCCGCAGACTCCAGGCTATCCTGATCCGTCTTCCCCGCAAGTTAATCCGCCGTACAACCCTCAGACGCCTGGCACCCCGGCCATGTGAGTGTGCTGTCACTGGAAGGGATGAGGGGCACAGTTCTTCCCTTGTGTCTCTTTTGGCTTTCTTGTGATTGGCTGTTGTGGTCGTGGCTGTTCCAATCAGTGTCAAAGGCTTTCACAGCCAGAATCACTAGAGTGTTGTGTTTTTTCCGTGTTGTATGGCCATGTTCCAGTAGCATTTTCTCATTGCAGGCAAAACATCAGGAGAAAATGCTACTGGAACATGGCCATACAACCCAGAAAAACCACAATACTCTTGTGTGACCGTGGTAGTTTTTGCTCCTAACATTTTGCCCATATCTGTGGCTGGGATCTGTGTCACAGCGAGATGTGTTTGTGATTCTTCACATGTAATAATGTGGTGTAACTGTTAAGGGTGTTGGACTACAATCCTGGGGACACTGTTATAAAATATTTGGTCAACTGGCCAAATCTGTTGTTAAAATCTGTCAAGAACCCAACCTTGGGATGAATTTGGAAAGCTCACCGAGTACCGAGTACAGCTCAGTTTTAAATTGACACTGTCATCTAGTGGGCAAAAACTGAAAGTCCCTGCTTTCTCAATTAAACTGGCAGTTTTTTGAGGGGGCGGGGCTTTTCCATTTGTGCTTCTGAATGTCTGTCTGTGCGCCAGTGCTTGCTCTGCTGAAGGGCCTTGGTTCTCTCTCTTCCCCACTACAGGTACAATACAGACCAGTTCTCTCCCTACGGAGTTCCATCCCCTCAGGGCTCCTACCAGCCAAGCCCCAGTCCTCAGAGTTTCCATCAAGTGGCTCCCAGTCCTGTAGGCTACCAGAACACCCATTCGCCGGCCAGCTACCACCCAACTCCATCACCCATGGCCTACCAGGTACTGCCGAAAACCGTAATTAGGGGGTCCTATTGCAACCTGCAAGTAACAAACCTTGCATTACCTGCTAAGGAATCCCAGGTCTTTCAAGAACTGGCTGTTTCTCTTGATGATCAATCAGCCGTTTTTAAGAGTTGGCAAGATCTGCACCTGATTGCTTGCAATGGCTCTGTGGTTAGAGGTAGACCTGAAGGGGGAAGACAGAGGGGGCCATGGCTGGAAAGGAAGTTGCAATTCCCGTGGGCACTTCCAGAGTTTTAGTCACAGGCAGCCAGATTGCTGACACCTGCAGCAGACTGAACAGTAGCTGAAGCAAGGGGTCCAAAGTAGCGACTGGGGGCACGTTTTGATCTACCTCTGACTATAAATGGAACCAAACACAGATTCTCAAGACCCAACAAAAGTGAGACCCTTCCACATGTCAAGTGTTGTAAATTGGCTGGTCCTGCTTACCACGAGGGGGGGGGGGGGCCTTCAAGAACCTTTCCTCTAGTCCGCAAGGGAGAGGGGATTGCACCCTGGGGGTCAAGATGTCACTCTGAGTAGAGCCTTCTAGCCTGTCTGTCCAGCCAGTGAAAGGGCCAGTCCAATGTTTGAGTTTCTGAAATGTTAACCTCAAGATCAGCCTTTGTCAATTATCCTGTTATGTTTGGCTAGAGACGTGCTAGGCTAACCAAGTTCTGGGCATTTTGCCATCTCCCCTTCAGGCAGCAAAATGTCCTGACCCAGCCAGCCTGCTGCCTCTTCCAGGCTCTCATTCTCTCGACCTTGCTTCCTTGCTGCAGGCTAGCCCCAGCCCCAGCCCAGTGGGCTACAGCCCCATGACCCCGGGGGCTCCTTCGCCAGGCGGCTACAACCCTCACACCCCCGGCTCTGGAATCGAGCAGAGCTCCAGCGACTGGGTCACCACAGACATCCAGGTCATCATCCGCGACACTTATTTGGACAGCCAGCTCGTGGGGCAGACGGGAGTCATCTGCAGCGTGACTGTGAGTGGACACAAGCATGTGCCGGTCGACATGGGGTGGCTGGAAAGTAGAGGCAGCTGGGCTATTTGAGGAATGGGCTGGAAAAGAGGCGAGGAAAGATGGGTTGGCAGCAATGAGAGAGTGGAAGAGATCCAGGTCTGTGGCATCATTTGGCCATCCTTAATCAAATTGGAGTGTGTGTGTGTCGTCGTCCCCCCCCCTCATTCCCCAGAGACTTGGATATATAACAAAGCATCAGACCTGGTTTGTTTTGACTGTAACAGATAGAAAGGCCATCTTCTTAGGATTACTTTCCCTGAGAGGAAAGAGCTCGCCCGCTATTTCCCTCTCAAAGAAGCAGATGGATCAGTTGAGACTTCTAATGTGGCTTGTATCATAAAATCGTAGAGTTGGAAGAGACCACCAGAGCCATCAAGTCCAGCCCCCTCCCATGCAGGAATAAATAATCAAAGCACCCTGACAGATGGCCATCCAGCATCTGTTTAAAAACCTCCAAAGAAGGAGACTCCACTACCCTCTGAGGTGATGTATTCCATTGTCAGACAGCCCTTACTGCCCGGAAGTTCTTCCTAATGTTTAGGTGGATTTTTTTCCCCTGTACCTTGTATCCCTTACTCCTTGCTCTAGTCCCGTGGTGGCGAATCTTTGGCACTCCAGATGTTATGGACTACAATTCCCATCACCCCCAATTGGCCATGCTGGTAGGGGCTGATGGGAATTGTAGTCCACTGCTTATCCTGGAGATATAAGAACCACGCCACCACTGCTCTAGTCTCTGGAGCCGCAGAAAACAAGCTTGCTCCATTCTTCCACAGGACATCCCTTAAAATATTGAACCAGGGCTGTCTTGTCACTGCTCAACCTTCTCTTCTCCAAACTAAACATACCTTGCTTCCTCATAGGGCATGGATTCCAGACCTTTTACCATTTTAGTCTCCCTCCTCTGGACCCATTCTAGCTTGTCAGTATCCTTCTTGAATTGTGGGGCCGTAGTGTCTCAGTAAACTGGGAAGTAAGGTTTCCTCTGGAACCTCACCCATTTAACTGTGGCTTTCTTTAACCACCCAAAGCTCAATGCAGGTGCCTCAGCAGGTTTATTTTGACTGGCTAGAGCGGGGGTCATTCTGGAAAACTCCAGTGCCAACCAAGCTTGTTACAAAATGCCACGTTTGAGTTTTCCGGCTGGCCACTTGGCTTCCACGGAGCCGTTCCACGAACTGCAGTGCTCTTTTTCTCCCACGCAAGGAGTTTTCCTCTGACATTTGCTGGAATGCAGCCCAATATATTTCCTTTGCCTTCTGTAGCTTTTTCAACCTCTTGACAGCTTGAGTCTCCTGCACCCTCATGCTGGTGGGGATCAGCAAAGGGCCATGGCTGGTCCAGGATCTCCCAGGGAGGAGTTCTTCAGAGCCAGCCTTGTTGACCAGAACTCTGCCTTCTGCACCTGAGTAATTCCTCTTCTCTTCTCCACTCCGCAGGGTGGGATTTGCTCTGTCTACCTGAAGGACAGCGAGAAGGTGGTCAGCATCTCAAGTGAGCATCTGGAGCCCGTCACGCCGACCAAGAACAATAAGGTACAGTGAGAGAACCAGCAAGAGGCGCTTTCTATCTTGGCCAAGTTCTGGGGAAAGCACGGCTATTGTATCCTTGTGACAAATTATCTAACTGCACCCAATTTAAGAATTTGTAGTGCTCAGCACTGTACAAGTTTTCTTCATTAGCTGACACCTGGAAGATCTCAACTGGATCCATCCGAGATAAATCTTTATCTGTTATAGCACAGTGGAAAGATTAGGGGGTTTTGCACCTGACCTTTTGCCAGAAGAACAGAGAACTTTTAAGTTTAATAATCTTACTTAAAATAAATCATGACTCTTTATTACGTAAGAAATTGTTGGGGGGATACAGGTGCCAGTTAATCATACAGTTTCGGAGGGGCAACCATTTGCAACCAAAATCACATCTCTTAACATGTCTCAAACTGAGCTAAATGCATAAATTTAAGGCAAACCAGGTTTTAGCTATGTAATACTGCTATGTAAAGTTTTGAAGCCCTGTAATACAAAGAGAGATCTCACCCAACATCTATGATTAGAAGCCACCAGCAGAAAGCCAGATGAAACCCTGCCATGATCACTCTTATAGAGAAAGTGACAGTTAAGAACAGAAATAAATCTTTCTAGCTGGAACACGATTATCCTCTGAATAAAATGATCAGTCCCTAAAGTGATTGTATGTAGAAGCAACCGGCAGACTTTGAATACATCTTGATAGTTGTCATTAAATTCTTGAAGCAAAATTTTAAGGCTAAAATTAGCACTTATCCACAATTAAAGAGCAATAGATCCATTGTATTGTCAAAGGCTTTTTTTAAAAAAATATTTTTATTGATTTTCACCATTATATAAAACAGTCATATATCGCATAGGTTACATAATATTGAAAATAGAAGAGGAGTTAAACATTATCAAAAATCCCCCCCCAAAAGCCATAATAAAACAAAAGAAAAAGAAAAGAAATATAGAAAAGACTATCAAAGGTCCCTCTCTTGTTCAAAAGGCGAGGTATGCAGTAAGTCAGGACTGAAACATTAGAATACATTATCCTTATCAGTTATAACTTCTAGTTTTCTATCCACTATTACCTTCTATACTGTTCCCTCCCCTAAAATATAGTAGTCGAGGAACTTACTATAAAAAACAAAACAGGTTTTTAAAATACAAATTTTACTTACTGCAGGGTGTACAAAAACTTCCCCCCTTCTTCCCTCTTCTACCCCCTGCACCTAACCCCCCCTCCCCATGACTTCCCCATCAGCTTATTCCCTTCTTTATAAAAACAGCTAGTTATATACTAATTCCAAACTTTATTCTGTTCTATTTATTAAACCTTAACCCTATTGTCGAAGGCTTTCAGGGGCAGATTCAACTGGTTGTGGTGGGTTTTCCGGGCTGTGTGGCCGTGGTCTGGTAGATCTTGTTCCTAGTGTGTAACAGACTTCTCTCTGTGATACACCTCTGAAGATGCCAGCCACAGATGCAGGCGAAACGTTAAGAACAAGATCTACCAGACTAAGGCCACATAGCCTGGAAACTCCACCACAACCAATAGATCTATTGTTTCTTCAGCCACACTAACAACCACCCATGTGTAAAAGTGGTCCTGTACTTTTCCTGACCAGCGATTGAGCCTTTCAGAGGTTAGGAGGTTACATACAAGAACATCTGACCAAAGGAATTTTGACTCCAAACAATATTTTTTTTATTTTCACACATAAAAAGACAACACAAAAAACAGATAAATATATAGAAAGAAAAAAGAAATAAAGCACAACCCATTACACATCATATAGTCTCTTCCAGCTATCTCATATTTCACTACAAGTTAATTGTATCATACATGTGCATACAACTAACATATTGATTCAACAGTGCATCTAAGTGCTTTAATTATGTGTTCCTGCATTGCAGGGGATTGGATTTGATAGCTCTTGGGGTCTCTTCCAACTCTATGATTCTTAAATGTCTTCTGGAAATTACAATCTACTGTGTTCTTTAGATTTTAAACCCTGACACTACCTCTCTATTTGAATAGTTTTGTCAAAAGGTATTCTGTAAAGGATTTCCAGTTTTGTGAAAAATTGTCCAAACTGCTCTCTTAATGCTGCTGTCAGCTTTGCCATTTCTGCATGTTCTGTAGCTTTCAGAATCCAGTATTTTGTTGGTATCTTCTTGGCTCTCCATTTTTGTGCATGTAAAGTCCTTGCTGCAGTTGTTACATACATAGAGTTCTGTACTGTTTGGGGAGGGAACCCATCATTCCCAACAGATTTTTTTTCAAAATTGTTATTTTCAATGGTTCTTTTTTAAATTCCTTGAGTATATCCCAAAAAGTCACAGACTCTTCACATGTCCATCACATTTGAAAAAAGACCCCACTTTCAGCGCTTATTTGACTCACCTTATCCAGCTTTGGCGAATTTTTTGGCTTTTATTACCATGACTTTCAAAAGCTGAGACCCTGAAAATCATATTGGTCTCTGAGGTGCTACTGGACTTGAATTTAGGTCTGTCAACTGCAGACCAATACCCTGTTTCCCCGAATATAAGACATCCCCGAAAAATAAGACATAGTAGAGGTTTTGCTGAAGTGCGAAATATAAGGCATCCCCCAAAAGTAAGACATAGCAAAGTTTTTGTTTGGAAGCATGCCCGACGAACAGAACACAGAAAAATAAGACATCCCCTGAAAATAAGACATAGCGCATCTTTGGGAGCAAAAATTAATATAAGACACTGTCTTATATTCGGGGAAACACGGTATGTCTGCCCTCTACAAAAAATAGGAACATGTATGTATCATTAGAATCATAAATTCAATGTAAATTTCTTTATATTGTTTATTCTATATCCCCCCTTTCTGTCCAATGAATCCCTCTACCATGCTGATCACCTGCACCTGCATAACTGCACATGTGCAACAAGTGAAAGAAAGAATACGGGACCTCCCTGCAATAGTTGGGCAATAGATCTACAAGTTGTTCATGCTGTAGATCTACAAGTTGTTCCTACTCACTGCCACAACAAGAAAACGTCCTTGGGGGACTTTATACACTATTGGGCACTCCGTGAACTCTGCTCACAACATTATTTGTGCCCTGCTCAGTCCCTCTCCCCAACCTTCATTCTTGGTGGTGGGGCTGGCAGCCACTTGAATTATCAGCTGTGGCAGAGATCCCTGATTTACATGGAACTCTGACAAAACGAAGAGCTTCCCTGGGGAAGAGCTCCATGTTTCATTTGAACCCTGCTGTAACCCACACAAAGCAGTCGGGCACGCTTAGCTTGTCCGCCAGGGGGTCCCCTTCTCTTCTGGATATCGTGGTAGGTGGTGCTGACCAAAAGGACACAGCGGCTCTGCCAGATTGCAGCACATTTTAAACAGGACACTGAAATGATGCACTGGAGGGGAAGTGTTTTGCTTTACAAGCATCACACTTAAATCAAGGCTGCTCCTTGCATGGCTGCCAGGAGGTCATAGAATAGTCTTCCACAGTAGCGAAGCTGTAAGGGGACAGGGCACTGGTCACCAGGTGCACACTGGTGGGGGCAGAAAATCGCCATCCGCCCCTTCCTTCAATTGGCCATGCTGGCAGGGGCTGATGGGAATCGAAGTCCATGAACATCTGGGATGCTAGAGTTGGACATCCCTACGACGAAGGCCTGGTTTCATACAACCAGTGACTCACTTTTCCCCCTCTTCTTGCAGGTCAAAGTCATTCTGGGAGAGGACAGAGAGGCTACAGGTACCCTGTTGAGCATCGATGGAGAAGATGGCATCGTCCGCATGGACTTGGAAGATGGCATCATCCGCACGGACGTGAACGACCCGCTCAAGATCCTCAATCTCCGTTTCCTTGGCAAGCTGCTGGAGGCCTAGAGGGGGACAGAGAATAACTTAATGTGTACCAATGTTGCGGGTTTTATTTTTTTAGTGTTATTGCCTCCAGCCTGATGCGATGTGTCCTTGTATAGATGGGCTCCTGTCAACCTGGTGTCCCTCCGATCCCCCTTTATTTCTTTGTTCTCTAGCACAGCAGTTGTGTGGGTTTCAGGGAGTGGGGGTAGCCTTTTCCCTCTTGTCTTGTGAATCAGGGGGCCTCAGCGGAAGAGGCACAGCAGGTAGAGGGCTTGGGGGCCCTTTGCTTCTTTCTTAGAGTGTGTCCACCTGTGAGACAGAACCAACCAGTGCTTTGCTTGTTGCAATAAAATCTTCCCATGCACTCACTGTCTTTGCTTTGGTAACCACTTGACTTTCTGCCTTGGCACAAAAACTCTACTTAAGTGTTTCGTCCTGCACAGAATGATATGGAATATCAAGCAGACTTCAGAGATTTATTTTATGCACTTTTGTTTCCTTTGTACCTGCCTCCCTCCCACCAAAATAGCTTACATCGCTGTCACCTCCATTTGGAATATGCTGCCACAGGAGGTGGTGATGGCCACTAACCTGGATAGCTTTAAAAGGGGCTTGGACAGATTTATGGAGAAGTCGATTTATGGCTACCAATCTTGATCCTCTTTGATCTGAGATTGCAAATGTCTTCACAGACCAGATGATCGGGAGCAACAGCCACAGAAGGCCATTGCTTTCACATCCTGCATGTGAGCTCCCAAAGGCACCTGGTGGGCCACTGCGAGTAGCAGAGAGCTGGACTAGATGGACTCTGGTCTGATCCAGCTGGCTTGTTTTTATGTTCTTATGTTCTTATTGAGGGAAGTGTCCTCCCCATTCTTTGCAGTGTTGAACGTGCTGGGAGAGTGGACTGTCTGGGAAATCAGAAAATCCAAGAAAAACTTCAGGATGGAATTATGAGGTCGATCTTACAGGCAATCCACCGGAATGGCTTGTCAAATCCAGAGCCAGTGTGGTGTGGTGGTTAAGGGCAGGTGCACTCTAATATGGAGAACCGGGTTTGATTCCCCACTCTGCCACTTGAGCAGTGGAGGCTTATCTGGTGAACTAGATTAGCTTGTGCACTCCTGTTTCCCACTGCCATGGGCAACTTTAATAGCGATTTCAGCTTGGCAGCAAATAAAAGTGAAGCCACAAAATTCAAATTGATAAATAAAATAAAGTTTTAATGCGGTCAAACAGAGTTTCATTCAGTAAGAAGTTAATTCAACAGCTCGGTCAGCACCAGGCAAGGCGCATGGCCAAGCTTGGCAAAAGCACAAAGAACACAGCAAAATACAGACTTCTTATAGTAAATTTTAGAGGTTGTTAGAAGGAAGAAGCAGAAGGGAGCAGCAGTGGCATAGTGGTTAAGAGCAGGTGCAAATAAGTTACAACTAATGAGGACTCCACACAGAAGGGTTAGGAGGAAACTGATTCCCCGCTCTGCCGCCTGAGCTGTGGAGGTTTATCTGGGGAATTCAGATTAGCCTGCACACTCCGACACATGCCAGCTGGGTGACCTTGGGCTAGTCACAGCTTCTCGGAGCTCTCTCAGCCCCACCCACCTCACAGGGTGTTTGTTGTGAGGGGGGAAGGGCAAGGAGATTGTAAGTCTCCTACAGGAGAGAAAGGAGGGATATAAGACCGAGATGTCCAGGTCTTATCTTTGGCAAGGAAATATCTCTAGATAGTTGTCCTTGTGATAATGCAGGTGTTTGCCTGCTGGCTCTTATGCATCCTGGGTGTGTGTGACAATTACTTGGGGCTATGTCAAAATGCAAAAGGGGTTTGCCTGACTCATTAACAGTCTGCATCCTGTTTCTCTGGGTCCACCTTTAGCATAATCTAATCTTTTTTTGTTTCAGCAAGCTTGTGACTTAGACAATGGTTTCAGGGAGTAATACATTTTACAGCAGGAAGGAAAGCCTTTTACAGAAAACCAGAATAAACCTAAATTCTGCTAACAATATGTCTATCAAAAATTATATTAAAACAAAATAATTATTATCTGTCCCTCTGGTTACACTCTAACACACACCAGCTGGGTGACCTTGGGTTAGTCAGAGCTCTTTGGAGCTCTCTCAGCCCCACCTACCTCACAGGCTGTTTGTTGTGGGGGGGGGAGGGAGGGAAAGGAGACTGTTACAGGAGATAAAGGAGGATATAAATCCAACTCTTCTTCTTCATCATCCCTGCAATGGACATTTCATCCATTCCAGAGACATCTAGGGAGGAGGAGGTACAGAAGTCTCTTCTTTCCTTTTCGACTGAGAAGACATTTATAGTGATACTCTATCTGCACACCTGGCCCTGGGAGTCAAGTTAATGCAGGTATGCTAGGTCCTTGTCACAACGGAGGTGAGTTGGGGGGGGGGGGTTTCACTGTCTAGACCAGGTACCCCAAGTAACTTGGACTGTCCAGGAAACCAGAAACTCTATAAACTGGGTGGTTAGGGATATCCTTGGGAGCATTCCCACAGCTAGTAAGGACTTTTGTATACGCTTATATTTAAGGCTTCAGTTTCCTCCTAACTCTTCTGTGTGGAGTCCTCATTAGTTGTAACTTATTTGTAGCACAGTGCACTACATGTAGGTTGTTTATCTTTTATCTTCTGGTTTATAGTTGAAGCCCAGTGAGGCATTTGTTACGTTACATTACAATTTAATTTTGACCAAGGTCGCCACAGTTATATTTGAATTGCTCTGTCCCTGTTGCCATTACTTCATCACAACAGCTGGTGAATGGGCACCAGGTAGATAACACCTCTACCAAAGCCCATATTAATAGCAAAGGAGGATAGACGGTACATGCTCCTCAAGAAGCCCTCATCCCTCTATACTGGGCTGAGAAATACTTACCTTATTTATTTATGTATTTATGTATGTATTTGTTTATTTATTTATTTATTTATATTTTAGACTTATAGGCCGCCTCTTCCCCGAAGGGCTAGACTGCTGCAGTTAAGGGTGTAGATATTGAAAGGGTACACCTGGGGCTCAAAACAAAACACCCTGAGTCGGCAGCTTGCTGCAACGGGGTACAGACACTCAGCTTCCAGAGTACTGACAAGAAAGTTTCCAAGGCAGCTGCCCAACTAGTAGCTTCAGTTTCTCACAGATATTCCATGTGGACTCTGGGCAAGGTGTTCAGGACTCTTACTGGGAATCCTTGCCAATTGTCAGTCTAAAATGCCTCTCTTGGAAGGTGTTTCTTTCTGCTCACCATAGTGAAGTCCAGAAGGGTATTAGAGGCAGGTGCCTTGTCAATTAGATGGCAAGTTGTGCAAAAATTACTTAATAGGATCCTTTTTACAGCATGGCTCTGTGTGTGTGTGTGTGTGTATGCTAAGTGCAGTCAAGTCACTCCTGACTTATGGTCCTCCAAAACATCCTATAGTTAACAGCCTCACTCAGATCTTGCCAACTGTGGACCATGGCTTTCTTTATTTCAGAGGTCACAATAATTAAGTCAGCAGACATCTTTAGAACTTCGACACAGTGTGGTGGGCAATGCCACAAAACGGCTGCTATAGCTTACCTTCTGTCACACCAAGAAGAACTTGCGCTCTGGTGGCAGCTGCTACCAAAACAACGTTTTTTAAAAGCCAGCAATCAAAATCTCCACCATCAAAAGACTTGTGGGGGCAAAACACCACATGGCACCGCCCACTTTCTAAAAACACTTGGACAACAGGAAAAGAGGGGTCAGAGGGCGCCACGGGGCCCTCGGGGATCTGGCTTAATTCAATCAGTCCATCTCCTGTTGGTTCTTCCTGTTGTCTTCAATTTTTCTTACAGAAGCCCTTGCTGACAAGTCATTTGTCAGAGGGAGATGTGTGGGGGTTCCCAATCTCCAGGTGAGACTGATAGCAGACTTGAGCGGTACAACTCAAAGTAGACAAGTGGGCATGTACAGCAAACCCCCACCTTCATGAAGAAAAACTCCACACAGCTGTTTCTTTCAAAAGAAGGCTTTTACCGTTGAGTTGCTCTATGTACAAGATACTATATATACAGAGTATATTAAGCAGTCCAATAAAGTGCTTCGCCAGGCAAACACACAGTACATTGCTGTTGCTTATATACATGGTTCCACCAATCACTGTAAAGGTCACTTGCATCTGGATAGAAACGGTCTGCTTGCTGTTCTCTAGCTGTCAGATCATTCCTTTCTTGCTGACTCATACCTCTGCTGGATAGGATATGATCACCATGATCTAACTGTCATGACAGAGACCTGGAGCTCTCCCAGAATTACAACTGGTTGCCAGATAACGGAAACCAGTCCCCCTGGAGAACATGACGGCTCAGGAAAGTGGACTTCACGGCACTGAAGCCCATTCCCAAACCCTCAACAGGCCGCAACCCCAAAGCCTCCAGGAATTTCCCGACCCATGCCACTCGGCTAGGAGCAGGCCGTTTTCGTTGTCGGCTGACTCGTGCGTTTCCTCCGTGCCCGGCCACGCAGAGTCCCCACGGCCTCCACCTGCGTCTCTCCAGATGTTCATGGACTACAATTCCCAATTGGCCATAGTGGCAGGGGCTGATGGGAATTGTAGTCCATGAACATCTGGAGCACAGGTGTCAAACTCGCGGCCCTCCAGATGTTATGGACTACAGCTCCCATCATCCCCTGTCAGCATGATGCTGGCAGGGGATGATGGGAATTGTAGTCCATAACATCTGGAGGGCCGCGAGTTTGACACCTATAATCTGGAGAGACGCAGGTTGCAGACCCCTGAGTGGAGAACCCAACGATTTCGACATGTCCTTTCCTTCCATTGGGCAGGCACGTGCGTCAGAGGGGCCGCCTCCTGCCGTGAACAGACAACCAACCAAAGATCACCTTTTTTCCCCCCTCTTGTTTCGTATGACAGAGGGGGAGGGAAACCTTTGCGGCTCGAATGACAGTCCGCTTTCTCATTGGACAACACTCCAAAGTAGGCGGGACCAAGTAGGGGAAACTCTTCGTTCGGGGAAGAAGAAAAGCTCAGGACCTTCCCCGGCTGTTCTGACGCTGCGCATGCGTTTTTCTATCCGCTCCTGATTGGCTAAGCCGCTGGACCTCATTCTCTGGCGCATGCGCCGTCGTTAGCCTGGCGAGCAAAGATGGCTGCGGCGGTGGTGGCTGTGGCGGGCGCCCGTGCCTTGTCCCTAGCGGCGCTGAGGGGAGGCGGCGCCGTCGTCGCTAGTTGCTGCTGCCGGCGGTGGCGACGGCGGGGCGCCTGGCCGGCGGCGGGGCGGGGTCTGAGCACGGGCGCGCCCCCTCAGGTGGTGGGAGCGGGGCTGACGGAGTCCGTCCTGAGGGACGCCGTCAAGCAGAACCAGGTGAGGAGGGCAAGAACCACGCCCCCAACGAGAAGGGGCTGTCTCTATTGGGGAGGGCACCTGTCGGTCACGCTCGTGTTCTGCCTTTCTTCCAAGCGGTGGCGAGGTCATTTTTTCCCGTACAACAGCCCTGCGAGGTAGCCCGGCCTGAAAGTGGCTGGTCCAAGGTGCACTGAGGATTTGAATGCAGGTCTGTGAGGGAAAGGCGGGTTTCCCCCACCTTCTAGGACTTCAGTCCCATCCCCGTTGTCTGGTGACGTTTTATTTATGCATCTATCTTTCTTAAACAGTTCTTTTCTCACAGAGACTCACGATGGATCACACAGTTTTATTTATGTTATTCGTCGCCCGCTTAACTCACTGAGTCTCATGGCAGATTATGCAGAACAAGTAGATACAATCAATGGGAGGAGACATTCAATAAGCAGTAAAATAGGATTTGAATTATACAACCAATCAGAAATCTACAAAACCAATTTGAAGGAAAGCATAAGTGTTAATGTGATGCATTAAATTATGCAAAATTATACAGCAGGGTTTAATTCAGTTATACAACAAACTATACTTCAGAACAGTCAATGGGACGGGACATTCAGTAAGGAATGCTATAGGATTAGGATTGCAGGAATTAAAACCAAGGAAAAAATCTGGAACAAAGTTGAAGCGAAGCATAAGTATTACGGGCCGATTACACACAAGGCGTTTGCTGTACGGTTAGGGTTGCAGCAAGATTTCTTGTGTAGATGTATTTCTGCGAGCCATGCTTTCATTTTTTATGCTCCTTGCAACAAGCGAGTGTGCTTCCAGCACAAATTTAATTTTGCTTCACTACCAGAGCAGGCAGATAGCCAGTGGGCACAGCTTTGCCCTGGATTTCTTCCCTCCGTCCACGGCCATCCTCCCTAGCGCAACCCTTCTCACTCCAGGCAGGCTGACATCCACACCAATCTGTCTGCCCCCCCCCTCCCCCCAGTATTTCTCTGCACCTCTTGGTTTTAAAGAGAGTGGCTTTTGCAAATGTCCCTGGGTGGCTCAGCTGCTTCCTTCACCAGGGGAGGGCTTGCTCAAAAGAAAACAATGCCTGAATTCAGCCAAGGGCACAACGCTCTGGGTGGTACAAGAAGCAAGTCTTTCACCTTGGGAGAAACTTTTCATTCATGGATCTTCTTGCACAATGTTGGGTCCTCTGACCTCCCCTTCCTGCCCTTCAGTTCCTCACCACCAGCTGGAGAGAAGCATTTGGCTCTTATCTTTCCTTTCCAACTGCCACCAGCAGCTGTCCATTTGACTGAAGCGATGCTGTTTTGTTTAATCCAATTTTGTTATGTCTCCTAGGATCCAGGCCTCCTCCTTGCCAGGCAGTTTTCTCCTCACCTCTTCTTTCTTACTGTGCTCTTCATTAACCCCCTCTCTGGGGGATGCCACCTGGCAATTTGCAGAGGGGGCTGGCTCCTTCCTCTTTCTCTAAATGGTTATATTGATACCTCAAGAGTTGGCTTTTGTAAAGGAACGGCACAAGAATGGTCACCTCCTCTGGTCTGCTTCTCCCCTCCCCAATGATCAGGAGGGCTTTTTAAAGCTTTCTTTCAGACAAGCCTCTCTCTCTTGCAACAGCAGCACTGTGTGTGCATGTGTGTGGGTGGAGTGGAAGGGACAGGAAGAGAATATAAGTTCTAGTCTTGGAACTACTGTGTGTGAGGTGTTCAAGGCTGTTGATGGAGTGAAAAGAAGCAGGAAGGAAGCAGTAAAAGGAGAGGCTGGTTGAGACTTCAGCAAGCAGCTGCAGGGCTGTCACCTCACATGTAAACAGAAATGCGAGGAGAGCCCTCTGCAAGCCCACTCTGCAGAAAAGACTCCTGAACTAAGTGTGCTATGTGTGATGGGCCAATGTGACATATTAAATGATGCAGAAATTACATAGTAGGATACCACTAGGAATCTTTACTGTTAGTATTGTTTCCATATTTTGTAGCCCACTTGCTGATTAATTTATGTTTGTATGTGTTAAGTGCCTCAAGTCGCTCATGGAGACCCTATAAATCAGTATCCTCCAAAATGTTCTCTCATAAACAGACTTGCTCAGGTCTGCTTCCTTGATGGTCAATCCATCTCACGTTGGGCCTTCCTCTTTTCCTGCTGCCTTCAGCCTTTCCTAACATTATTGTCTTTTCCAATTATTCTTGTCATCCCATTATGTAAACAAAGTACAACAGCCTCAATCTATTCATTTTAGCTTTTGGGGACAGTTCAGGCTTGATTTAATCTGGAACCCACTTATTTGTTTTTGGGTTTTTTGGCATTTTTTGTTCTATTCCAATACAACA
Source organism: Sphaerodactylus townsendi (assembly GCF_021028975.2). Taxonomy (NCBI): domain Eukaryota; kingdom Metazoa; phylum Chordata; class Lepidosauria; order Squamata; family Sphaerodactylidae; genus Sphaerodactylus; species Sphaerodactylus townsendi. Next base: position 131,640,862 of record NC_059430.1, on the reverse strand, counting down.
TTTAAAAAGAGTCTGCTTGCTTCCTGTCAGCTTTTCTCATTGTTCAACTTTCACACGTATACATAGTAATAGGGAATACTATGGCATGAAGTAACTTGTTCTTGGTTGCCAGTGACACATCCATAAATTTAAGAATCTTTTCTCGTTCCTTCATGGTTTCCCTTTCCAGTTTCAATCTCCTTCTGGTTTCTTGGTTGCAGTCTCCCTTTTGGTTGATAATGGCGCCAAGGAATAGAAAGTCTTCAGTAATTTCAGCTTCCTCGTTGTCCACCTTAAAATTGAATAATTTCCCAGTAATCATTATTTTTGTCTTCTATTCATCTGTCGTTCTGGTTTGGCACTTTCTGCTTTAAAGTTCATCAGTAGTCATTTCAGGTCTTACTTTTTTTCTGCCAGTAATGTGGTATCATTGGCATATCTTAATAGTTAATCTTTCTCCCTCAAATTTTCACTTCATCTTCATGTAAGTCTCATTCAGCTTTCCTTAGGGTCTGTTCGGCATATAGACTTAAGAGATACTGAGATAAAATATATCTTTGACAGACAGCTTTGACCATTGAAAACCATTCTGTTTCTTTATATTGTGTCCTAACAGAAGCCTTTTGTCCAGAGTGCTGGTTGTGCATTATGACAAACAACTTTGGACTTTCCTTTTTCATCCAGTCACATCAATAAGTGAAAGTCCTTTTGGCTTTAGTTTCATCATTAACAACGATGCTACTGATGTATTGTCGAAGGCTTTCACTGCCAGAATCACTGGGGTGCTGTGTGGTTTCTGGGCTGTATGGCCGTGTTCTAGCAGCATTCTCTCCTGACGTTTCGCCTGCATCTGAAGATGCCAGCCACAGATGCAGGTGAAACGTCAGGAGAGAATGCTGCGAGAACACGGCCATACAGCCCGGAAACCACACAGCACCCCGATGCTACTGATATTTGTTCTCTGCTCTTCCATAGTAGATGAAGAATAAGAGTTTGGATTTATCTCAGTCGAAAAGAGTCTCAAAGTAGCTAACAAACACCTTCACTTCCTCTCCTCATAACAGACACCTAGTGAGGTAGGTGGGGTTAAGATTGTTCTGAGAGAACTGTGGCTGACCCAAGGTCACCCAGGAGGCTTCATGTGGAGGACTGGGGAAACAAACCTGGTTCACCAGATTAGAGTCTGCTGCTCATGAGGAGGTGTGAAGAATCAAACCAGGTTCTTCAGATTAGAGTCCACTGCTCTCAGTCACTATACCACACTCACAATCTGATATTACTGTTTAGTGTGAACATTAAGGATTGTGGAAGCCAAAATTATGCCTCTCCTGCAGCACTTTTCTCCCCTCTGAGCTGCCCTCTTCTCTGTTTTTACTTAGGGGAGACTGTGGATCTGAAATAGCTTAATTTTACTAAGGAACCTTAACAGTTTGTTTTAAATATACGTTATCATGTTTTGTGGTGGGTTTACTGATTGACTGAATTGTTCTGTCACAGTTGTAATATGTTTTGAGAAGGGTGGACGATAAATGAAATTAAAATAAAATAAAAAATAGTCCACTACAACTGCTAAACCATGTTTGTTTCATCCTTTTGTGCCTGTTGATGTGGAGAGTTGAGATAAAATGCATTTTTTTAAATTAAAAGGAGCTCTAGGTGGTTTGTGTTGTTTTCTTCAACAGCCCAGGGGGCAGGATAGGCCAAGAGAGAACAACTCGTCATCCTTTATTTGGATGACTGACTGAGAGGTAGTAGAGCGGTCCTTGTGTCAGACTAGAGACAGGGTGATGTTGAGCCAATGGTGGACCACGTAAGCTCTGTTTTGGAGACAAAGGCAGGATGTAGCTGTAGCTAAATTTATACATTTGCATGCATGTTTCCCTGTTCTGCATGCTGCCCTCATCCCTAATTTTGTTCAGGTTTGAAGAAGAAGAAGAGGAGTTTGGATTTATATCCCCCCTTTCTCTCCTGCAAGGAGACTTAAAGGGGCTTACAATCTCCTTGCCCTTCCCCCCTCACAACAAACACCTTGTGAGGTAGGTGGGGCTGCGAGAGCTCCAAGAAGCTGTGACTAGCCCAAGGTTACCCAGCTGGCATGTGTGGGAGTGTACAGGCTAATCTGAATTCCCCAGATAAGCCTCCACAACTCAGGCGGCAGAGCTGGGAATCAAACCCGGTTCCTCCAGATTAGATACACAAGCTCTTAATCTCCTACGCCACTGCTGCTCCACAATAAAGATTGGCTTTGCCATAATCCACCCCCAATACTCAATTTCCCCGGTTCAGGGCCCTTTTTTCCTCTGCTTTGCACAGGTTCTGGCTGTTCAAGGGCCAGTCTTCCTTGCCGTGTATGTCAGGGCACGCATCATTGGTATCATCATGGACAGTGTCAGAAACCCAACCCATCATATGCCTTCCAACAGTGGGAAGGGGAAGAGAGTAAGCAGAGGGGAGGGCGTCTCAGCGAGGAGACAAGCACAACTGGAAAGGCATCATTTTGCCTTCAGTCCTTCATGCTCACACTAAACAATATTGGAACAGGATGGTTATGTAGGTGGCAGAGATGCTAGAGAGGCGCAGAGCAGGTCATGTGGGACTTGCTGGAGGCTACAGCAGGCTGGCCCCTGTTCGAGGGGGTTATTCAGGGTAAATTGTCGCGTTGGCACTTTGTGATAAATAAGTGGGTTTGGGGTTGCAATTTGGGCACTTGATCTCGAAAAGGTTCGCCATCACTAACCTAGGCAGAAGGCAGCAGTGAAACCAGCCTGCTGAAGCAAGCCAGGATTTGAGAGATCATCCATGAGCTGCCCATTGGTTTCACAAACTAGCTGTAGTTTCAATAATCCATGGTTTTGTGTTGTGTCTGAATGGAGTCCTTCTTCTGTCTCCCTCGGTGTGCAGGCAGCAGAAAGTGGAGATGGAAAAAGCTCCAGCTCTGATGAGCAGCAAGAGAAGAAGCAGAAGGAAAATACTGCCTACGCAAAGAAGGTGGTGCTCAGGATAGCAGGGCTGATGGGTGCTGGCAGTGGAGTGGCTATTATCTATCTCTTCGGTAAGTTTTCTGCAGCCTGCATCACACCTGGCGAGCGTGATTTCGGTATCCACACTCACTGAGGACCCCCACTTGTGTCCATACTTGGGTCAAGGTTCCATGAATCTTGTTTCCAGGTGTATGAATGCTGTCCTGTCATCATGGACAGAATACCTGTTCATTTTGCTCAGTCTTATCTACTCTTAACTGGCAGCCACTCTGCTGGGACTCAGTCAGGGAAGGCTCCTTCCCAACCTCTGCTGCCTGACTCCTTTAAGCAGGGGTGCCGGGGGCTGGGCCTGGGTCCTCCTGCACGAAAACCGTGCGCTTCACCCTTGAGCCAAGGCCATTCATTCCCCTGGGCCTGTGGGAGCTCCGTGTCTGTCGATTGAATTTGGTTGCTGCCTCCTGAAGTTTAATCAATGTTTGGAAACATCATCCCTCCCCTGGCTGGGAAGTGGAGGGTCAGATTAATTTTTCCTCTGTGGTTTGAAAAAAGCAGAATTGTAGTCTCTGAGAATGCAGAACTGCTCTTCTGAAACGGAACCTCTCTTTGTTGTGTGATTCTACAAAGTTATATCTTTATCTCTTTGTGGCAGGTAGTAATTCAGTGGATGAACACGGTGTTAAGGTAAGCTATGTTTTTTTCAGAGCACTGAAATCTTTCATTATAATCATAGAGTTGCAAGAGACCAGAAGGGCCATCCAGTCCAACCCCCTGCCCTGCAGGAAGACACAGTCAAAGCACTCTTGACATATGTTCATCCAGCCTCTGTTTAAAAACGTCCAAAGAAGGAGACTCCACTATGCTCCGAGACAGCCAGTGTTTTCCACTGTCAAATAGCCCTTATTGTCAGGAAGTTCTTTTTTAATGAACGTTTAAGTGGAATATCTTTAATTGCTTTGGATGCTGTCTATGGGAAAGTACCACCAGGGGTCGCTGTCTGCTTGAATTTGCCCTGCTGCTGAAGGTAGAAGGCTGTATCTTGTTTTCCTGCTTCTTTTAGGGTAGACCAGAGGTTAAATTGGCCAGACAGTTACGTTTGTTAGTTGATAAAGACTTCAGTAGAAAAGGAAAGAAACACAGGGCTGAATATTTTGGGGTCGTTCTGGGTTGCCATGTTCCCTTTCTGTAGATTGAGAGTCGTTTGTATACATTTTCTATGATTGATCGCTGTAAGGCATCCTAGCGGTTCTGTTGCATTTATCAGCTTACAGAGAACTTCACAGTTCTCGTGTCTTTTTATCCTGTCAGCAGTGATGTGGAGTAGATTATGCTTAGAGTGGCTTTTGCAAGATCCAACCAATTAAACACATACATACACATGCCTTTATTGGCATCAAAAATAAAATCCATTGTAATAACTGAAAGAAGACACAGCTGATTAATATTAAGAAGTAATATAAGCAGAATAGAAAACAAAATTATATAAATACATATATATTTTACAGCACCTAAAATTAAAATTTTTCCCCAATAATGCAAAGGTTTATAGCACCCTGTAGGTTTATAGCACACAGATCTGTGGAAGGGCTATTTAATAAAAAGGACATCAAACCTACAACAGAGGAGTCGGCTCTCAGTGCAAGAATAGGGGTTAAGAATTTAGCCCAAATCTCAGAATAGAATGAGCCATATTAACTTATATTTATTGTTTTAATCTGATTGTGCTCTATCTGTATACTGTTCACCGCCCTGAGCCCTCCGGGGGAGGGCGGTTTATAAACCCAAGAAAAGAAAGAAAAGAAAGAATAATAAAATATGTTGCATTGTTTCAATAATTCCTGAATCACAAGGGATATAGTACTCTCTGAAATTTTCCAGAGAGTAGGGCAAATGGCAGACCATTAAATTGAGCAAGAGCATAAACTCTGCACTGCCTCAGATTTTGTAAGAGGCAAAGATATGCAGCCCTATGCTTGGGATTCCCAGACAGCACAAATAAGTTTTTGAGCCTCAATGTTAAAAAATATATGTTTTATGCTTCTGTAAGCATCAGAGGTAGAACAGGACACATACACACACACACACACCCAGTAGTACGACTGAATGTATAAAAGAAGCGGTGATGGTGTGGCAGTAGTTTTGAGGAGGCATGGAACGGGTTGAGCATCACCTTCTGATTTCTCTGGTTCTCTGATTTCTACTGGTTACTAACCAGTAGGGTTCCTGGTTAAATGCATATTTTTATGGCATTATATATTTATTTAATTTATATCCCATCCTCCCCTGAAAGGCTCAGGGTGGTGCACAACAACATAGTAACTACATAAACATAACATCGTAGAACAACCATCAATAAATGGATTAATAACATAGGGTCAATAAACATAACATCATAAATCATAACATAGCATCATTATGGTCGTACCTATCCTGCTGCTTATGGCAGCGCTCCAGAAGGAGTGGAGACCAACACTGCAGTGTTCACGGGAGGGGTTGTTAGCTGTGCGGGGTACCTTTTTATCTTCCTTTCTACTCCTTGTCACCAGTGAGTCACCTTTTCTGTCTCCGTTACCTGAAGCACTTCAGCCTCTAAATTTCTCCCGCTCCAGCCAGCAACTTCTGGTTCCCAATAAAGCATGCAAGTAAAACAGGATTACAATCCACATTAAAATCAGTCTGGCATCACCTGACTCCACCTGGCCACAGTGATCCCCCTTCTGCACAGGCAAAACTGCACAGGCAAAACCTACTTCACAGGGTGTTTGTTGTGAGGGGGGAAGGGCAAGGAGATTGTCAGCCCCTTTGAGTCTCCTGCAGGGAGAAAGGGGGGATATAAATCCAAACTCCTCCTCCTCCTCCTCAAACTCCTCCTCCTCCTCAAACTCCTTCTTCTTCTTCTTCTTCTTCTTCTTCTTCTTCTTCTTCTTCTTCTTCTTCTTCTTCTTCTTCTTCTTCTTCTTCTTCTTCTTCTTCTTCTTCTTCTTCTTCTTCTTCTTCTTCTTCTTCTTCTCCAAATCCCTGTTCTGCCATTTTTTTAAAAAAAAGCCGTGGGTGGCCAATTTCTGTGCCTGATAGGAAGGGGGGCCTGGGAACAGTTTGAAGAAAAGTTCCCATAGGCACCTCGTGGTCCTTATTGCAGCAGGCACATGTTGTCGGGGAGGTGTGAATAGGCCTTGCTGATGGCAGCCCGGCATACCTGTTGCCATCAGCTCCTCCTTGTTCTTTGTGGGGCTACGCTTCCATCTTAATGGCACATGTCTTCTTCTCCCTTAAATCCATGGTAGCAGCCTTCACATAGCAGTTTGTTTAGGGATTCATTTTGGGAGTCTGGGATAAAAGGAAATCGGCACAGAGGAATGGGAATCTCATGCGTCACTGGTCACTGTCGTCCATCTGCTGTGGGAAGTTTGATGGGAAAATCTAATTTTTAAAAAATGTGGCTTTCAATCTCCTACAGTATTGAACTACTTTTTTGCCACAGTAATGCAGTGTTATGGGTAGACCCTTGGACAGAGTGTGGTAGGCAATATTTATTTAACATTTTATTGATTAAAACATGCATACCCTACCTTTCCTTGTGGTTCCTACCTTGTCTCCTTGGACTCAAGGCAGCTAGCAGAACAACCCCAGGTTTTCCACATGATTTGACACAGTGTTTGGGGGCCGTGGCTGGGCAGTTGGAAAAGAGTGTGGCTAAGCCAGAAAGGGTCATTTTTGGGCTTCCAACTGCCACGTTTTGGTGATGTGGCATTACAGCCAGCCACACCTGTTAAAAGCCTGGGTGTGACTTTGGAGTCCTCCCTGCCCATGGCGAGGATGGCCTTTTCCCGTCTTCCATAGGCCAGGAGTTGGCTCCTTACCTATCCCACTCTCACCTGGCCACAGTGATCCACAGTGGGCCTGCCATTAAGACTGATTCAGAAGCTGACGCTGGTCCAGAATGCAGCTGCTGGACATCTTTCCAGAGTGTTGCTGAGAGAGCACATCATGCCAGTGCTGTAGCAACTGTACTGGTTGCTGATGGAATTCCAAATCAGATTCAAGGTGTTAAGTCCCTGAATGGTCTGGAACCCTCCGGTCTACAGAGCTGTATCACCCCACATTGCACACAGAGGACGCTTCAATTTTCTGATAAAAATCTTCTGGTGGTTCCTGGCCCCAAGGATGTGAGGTTGGCCTTGACCGGAGCCAGGGCCTTTCCCAGCCTGGTGGAACTCTGTCAGCTGACCCCAGGGCCCTCCAGGACCTTAAGCAGTTCCGCAGAGCCTGTAAGACGCAGGTGTTCCAACCAGGCTTTCGGTTGAGGCCACTCATCCATCCGATTCCATCTGCCAGCTTCCCAACTACGAACCCTCAGTGCACTCCCCTTCTCCCAACTCTTCCCCGTGCTTGGACGGCCTTTTGGGGAGGAGGTCCGTGCTGAGATGGGTGGGGGTTTTTTACATCGGATTATGTTTGTTTTTTTGCCTCATTGGTTTATGAATTACCTATATCAGTGGTGGCGAACCTATGGCACAGGTGCCAGAGGTGGCACTCAGAGCCCTCTCTGTGGGCACTCGCGCACAGAGTTCATCATGTAGGAGGGGGGTGGAAAATCACCCCACACACACATCTCCTGGGAGTAAGCTCAGTTGCTGGCAATGGGGCTTGCTTCTGAGTAAACCCTCCTAGGATCGTGATTCACCCATTTGAAGCATTGCACGGTTGCTTCACTAAGCTTACTCCAGAGTAACGCATGTCTCAGAGCCAACTGTTTTTTCTAAACTAAAACCTCAGTATTCAGGTTAAATTGCTGGGTTGGCACTTTGCGATAAATAAGTGGGTTTTGGGTTGCAATTTGGGCACTCGGTCTCGAAAAGGTTCACCATCACTAAGCTATATGATGTTTTAATACGTATGCACACTGTCCTGAGCCCAGCCTTGGTCTGGAAAGGCAGGATTTGAATGTAATAAAATATTTTTTTAAAAAAATGTGCAAACAATATAAATGTGAATAAGCACACAAGATTTGCTGTCTCTTCATCCTTTCCTTCTGCAGTGGATCGCTCCAGGTGATGGCCAGTCTTTCACACACCCCCCCCCCTTTGTTCTCTCCCTTCTGACTAGTAAGAAGAATAGTTGGGATTTATACCCTGCCTTTCTCTCCTGTAAGGAGACTGTAAGGATGCTCTTTCCCTTCCTCTCCCCACAACAGGCACCTTGTAAGGTAGGTGGTGCTGAGAGAGTTGGGAGAGAACTGGGACTGCTCCAAGGTCACTCAGCAGGCTTCACGTGGAGGAACAGGGACACAAATCCAGTTCACCTGATTAGAGTCCGCCGCTCATGTGGAGGAGGAATGGGGAATCAAACCTGGTTCTCTAGATTAGAGTCTGCCATTGTTAACCACACTGGCTCTTAACTTGGTGGGTCTGAACATGTGCATTTAAATATAGCCTTGGGGTTTGTACCATTTCAACAATTTGGTTCAAGGTGGCTTATGGATACAGTAGCCCAGTCTCTTGCTCTAAACTCTGAAGAAAGTTCTGCTGATCAACTGTGCCTCAGATTGTAGCCTAAATCTACCTTGTCTAAATTTTTTAACACTACCTTGTAGGGCTCTGAAACTGGGTTGTTGTCTCCCATTTTTCAGCCGCTGGGAATTGAATGCTTTTGGAGGCACTCCAGTATCTTTAGGTGGGTTTCTTTGATTCTTAGTTCCCGGAGAGGTGCCTTCTGTGTTACTCATGTGAAAAATCTCTCTCCTTTTCTTCTTCTTTCTTTCTTTTTACACCTGTGCACTGCGCCCATTACAGGAAGGCTGCTCGAGGCTGCCTCTGTTGCTTTCTTTTTTGATATGCAGCATAAGCCTTGGATGCTGTTGAGGAAATGAGGTGTGAATTGCTGCAGTGGCCCTCAAGGTGTTTCGAACAGGGATGAGACCCTCTCCTCCCTCCCCCCTTTTTGTTTTGAAGTGTCTTTGACTTCCTGACTACCCTTCCTATTTCTGGGCAGCTTTTGATGTAGGCGAAGCCGCCAATCGTCAGTGTACTGCCAACAGCACTTAAATTGTCTTGGGAGGTGAGGAAGTTGTCTTGCGGCGTTGTTGGAGTGAGCCTCCAGTTGCCCCAGGTACATTACCCTCCTTTCTCCCCCTCCTCTTTTCAGTTATTGCTCACATGCTCTTTTCACTCCTCTGTGAATTGCTTCTCACCTTTCTGGGCAGCAGGTTGGCTTATTAGTGGCACATGCTGATCTGCTTCTGAGCCATTCGCACTAACGAGTCACTTTGTGCTAACAAGGTCCTTCGGACACAGTTGGCTTTCTCGTGGAGGTGTGTGTCGTAAGAAGGCAAGCCTTTGGGTTGAGCATCTGTCTTCTTTCCTCTACAGAGAAATGAACTGCTGTATTTGCCCAAAGCATCCTAAAGATGCTCGGTAAATCCTGCTTTGAACATAGTTTCAGAGGTTAGTCTTATTGGTCTGCAATGGCAGAGCTAGATCGGAGTCCAGTCGTGCCTTCGAACAGCAATATTTGGGGAACACAGACTTTCTAACGTCAAAGCACACCTGGTGAAGGGGGCCTTTACTCTCGAAAGCTTGCACCCAGGAAATGCTCTGAGTCTCCAAGGTGCTCCTGAGCTCAAATCTAGCTCTTCAAAAGTTGACTTTTAATCTTCAGAAATTAATTTTTAAAGGGAGAGACAAATTTTGTGCAGGATCGGTTTGTAACAAAGAAATCCAAGAAATCGCCAAGAAATCAGGTTGAGACTGGGACGGGCATCCACGAAGGAGCCAGAAGAGACCCTTGAATGTCAGGAGTGTGTTGCTGGCTGCCAAGATCAAGCTATTGTTGTAAGGGTGTGAAAGTTGGACAGTGAAAAAAGCTGACAGGAAGGAAGTTGGGACGTTTGAGATTTGGTGTTGGAGGACAGTTATGAATATCGTGGACTTCCAAAAGGACAGAGTGGGCTCTAGAGGAAATCAATCCTGATTTCTTCCTGGAAGCTTAAATGACTAAACCAAGGCACACTGTAAGACAGAACTTGCTGGAAAAAACAAGAATGCTCAGAAGAGGAGTTGATGAAAGCAGGAAAAAAGGGAAGACCCAACATGGCGTGGAGTGGCTCCGCCAGGGAACCTACACAGCAAGACTGCAAGTGGTGGGAGGCTTTGGAGGTCATTAAGTCGTAGGGTTGCCATAAGTCAGAAACAGTTTGGCAGAATGCGACACAGATCTTAGGAGATCCTTCTCCATCTTTGAGAGACCAGACGTGCAGCAGCTGTGTGACTTGACTATCTCAAAACCATCTCTGTACAGGAAGGCTTCCTGCAAACCCACTACCAGCCATTACTGGGCTAGAAGAAGCTGAATGTGCATGTGATTTGCACCCAAAAAAATCCCTGTTGGGGGCTGGGAGGAAGAGTGGCCATACAACCTTTGTCAGCCTCTGTTGGGGGGAGCAAGGGAGGATTTTCACATTAGGAGTTGCTGTAGAGAGGGTGGAGAATCTCTCCGCTTTGAAGTAGCTGCCTTCCCCTGTACCTCAAAGGTATTTCTTGTCTGTTCCCCCTTTCCGCCTTTCCTGGGACACAATAAAGCCCCTTTGGTTTTGTTAATGACCAGGCTGCCTGTGGTATTCATGCGAATGGCCGCAAAGGCGTGAGGCCGAAGACGGGAACGCAGAGCAGATGCGCCCAGTCGAAAGGCCTTGGCACACTTCCCAGCTTCCTGCGAGTCTCGTGGCATCACCCGGTTCAAGAGGATCTTGTGGGGTGCCTGTCTCGTCTGGACTCCTCTTGGCCTAAGTGGCTGTAAAGCAGCCTTTGATCTCCCCCCCCCCCCACGGCTCTGGCTGTTCCCTTTTGGGGGGATTTCTTGATCTTTTTATTGCAGATTTCCTTTCCTTTCCTGTTCTTCGAGCTGTGATGGGTGCACTGATCCCCCAGCTTCTGTCTTTTTTTAAAAAATAAAACCCTGCTCTGTCAGGCCGTAAGAAACAGAGCATCCAGAGTTTTTTGTGGGGGTGTATATTATTTTTAATATATAATATATATAATGTGTAATATTTATTATTTATAATATGCACACACCCACACACATGCGTGTCTATGTAAACCCTAGTACAAGGAGCAGCCTTGTTTGTGTAGAGCAATCATATTCTTTTAGAGAAGCAACATGCTTCCTCCTCACAGATCTGACGGAGCCGCTTGTGGCCACAGAAGAGAGAACGTGCCAGAGTTGGGGAATTAAGATGCTGCAGGGAAACGTATTGAGGGTCTTCAATCTCACTGCTCAGATGCGCCTTTGGAAAAACTTTGCAAGCTTGTCCGCCCAGGGGTGTGTGTGCGAGAGAGAGAGAGAGAGAGAGAGAGAGAGAGAACATGTATTGGAATCAGTGCACACACACACTAAACAAGTTCATTTTCACACCTGTTGACACCGAACTGAAATTACCTTCTTGTTCTTAGTGTGTGAAAGTTCAGTGCGTTCCTATGATGTTGGAACACCTAGATACAAGTCCAGTAACATCTTAAAAGACTGAGCTAATTGCAGTGTGCCCTGTTCCTCTCTGCCCCTTGAGTTCCTTCTTTACAATACCCCCTCCACCTTCTGACTGGGATAGAAGGACTCAGAGATTGCCATTCTGACTTGTATTTGGTGAAGGAAACTTTCAACCTCGAAAACCGATACCCTGAAAATTTTGTTTGTCACTAAGGTGCTGCTGGATTCTAGCAATTCTGCTGCAAACATTGCTACCCTTTGAAATTGAAAATATTTTGTGCTGGGCCTTAGAGTTTTAGCATTTGGTACTTTAATTTTTTCAACCCTTTATGCTGGACTGAAATATGTTAAGATGGCTCTGGTGACAAGAAGTAACGCTGTATATTTGACTGGGGTTTTTAGGCTGCAGGCATTTCCAGGTCTGTCCCTCAGGGTGGCGATATTGAGATTCAGAACTGATTTTTTTTTTCAGGGAGATGTGCAACTGGTTGAGACCCTTGCTCATTCTTGAAATCTTTTAATTTTTTCAAACATCATGTTGCAGTTTGGCACGCGGCCAGGCGCTGGGACAAGGGGGTTAACCCTTTCTCTCTGACACACAGTGATCAACCTGGAAAACAGCATAGGAGTGGGTGCTGTGTGGTTTCCGGGCTGTATGGCCGTGTTCTAGCAGCATTCTCTCCTGACGTTTCGCCTGCATCTGTGGCTGGCATCTTCAGAGGATCCTCTGAAGATGCCAGCCACAACTATCAGGAGAAACAACACCAATGATTCAACGTGAAAGCCTTTGACAATACATTGAGCATAGGAGTGTATCTTCCTAGCTGGTCCTGGAGGTGACAGAAGAATGGAAAATGGCAGCGAGTACTTATAAGCAGGCCTGTCCTTGAGAAGAGGTCCTGTGAGGTGTAGCTGAATTAAAAAGCACTTCAGGCCAGGAACAGGGCTGGATCTAAATCTATAGATCCAGCCCTGTCTATATTCTAAGCATCTATATTCAACAGTGTCCAAGGAGGATGTTTCCATATTGAAATGCCGTGCTCCGTATCAGCAGGGTGGCATTGCGTGTTTGGACTGATGTCTGGCTGTGCAGGCGCCTCACAGATTACTGACATCAAGCTACTGCCCGCCAGTTTTAGCTTGACGGTTGTATTTCACATTGCATTGATCTCATGAAGTTTTTAACAAAGCAACCAGCACAAGTTGAGGTAGCTTAGAAGTATTTTCCCTTTTCCTTCATTTGTTTCTGTTTTCTAATGAAATGAGAGGATGGTCTTTGTTCAATATAGTAGTCGGATCAGTGACTTTCCCTTTGTGTGCTGGGAAATCCCACAGATCTTCTGGAGATTTTAAAACTTACTGTGTGAGAAGATCAGTCTTGGCAGATGGGTTTCCTCCAAAGATAACTTTTCTCACCTACTGCTGGTTTTTCTCGAATGTGCAGATAGGGGCAGTATTCTTGGTGCTTTGTATTATGGGGTGTCCTTGGTGAAGTCCAGAAGATTAGTTCACTGCTTTGTATGAGTTGACTTTGTACCCTGAAATATATTCTAGATCCTTTTGTAATGCAGACATATCAGTGTGGAAAATGGTCCCTGAAGTCAGAACGCTTTGGGAACCCACTGACTTAGGGTCCTTAGGTGGGAGTGACCATGTTCTCCTGAGTTCGTTATGCAATGGAAAGGAGATGCCAAGTCTAGTCGGACACGCATTCTAGACCTTAAGAAAGCTGATTGCAGTAAACTCAAGAAACTTCTGGGTGTAATTCTATGGTTAAGAATAATAAAAGAGAAGGGAGTACAAGATGGATGGGAGTTTCTTAAAAGTGAGATCTTGAAGGCACAATTTCAAACAGTTCCAGTGAGGAGAAAAAATGAGAGGTGTCTAAAGAAACCATGATAGATGTCTAAAGAGCTCTCTAGTGAGCTAAGATATAGAAGAGACCTGTACAAGAAATGGAAGGCGGGGGTGGGGGTTACTAAAGAGGAATTCAAACAAGTAGCCAAGACATGTAGGGAGAACATCAGAAAAACTAAAGCTCACAATGAGCTCAAACTTGCGAGAGATGTTAAAAACAATAAAAAAGGGCTTTTTGTCTATGTCTGTAGCAAAAGGAAGAAAAATGATATGATTGGGTCACTTCATGGAGAAGATGGTGACATTCTAATAGGACAGAGAAAAGGCAGAACTACTCAACGCCTTCTTTATGGTTTTCCCAAAGAAAAAACGAGGTGCTCAATTGGGGGGAAATGGATCAGAAGATACAGTAGGGGAAATTCAGCACAGAATAAATAAAGAGCTAGTATAGGAATATCTGAATACTTTAAATGAATTCAAATCTCCAGGACCTGATGAACTACATCCCAGGGTATTAAAAGAACTGGCAGAAGTAATCTCATAATTGCTTGCTGTAATCTTTGAGAACGCCTGGAGAAGTCCCAGTGCACTGGAGGAGAGCTAATATTGTCACCCTCTTCAAAAAGAGAAAAAAAGAGGACCCAAACAACTACTGCTCAGTCAGTCTGACATCAATACCAGCAAAGATTCTAGAGCAGATCATTAAGGAGATAGTCTGTAAGCACTTGGAAGGGAATAATGTGATCACTGAAAATCAACATGGGTTTCTCAAAAACAAGTCATGCCAGACTAATCTTATCTCTTTTTTTGATAGAGACAAACTTGGTAGGTGAAGGGAATGCTGTGGATGTAGCATACCTTGATTTTAGTAAGACCTTTAACAAGGTGCCCCATGATATACTTGCAAGTAAGCGAGAAAGATGTGGACTAGACAGTACAACTGTTAGATGGATTTGTAATTGGTTAACTGGCCAAAAACAAAGAGTGCTCATCAATGGCTCATCTTCATCCTGGAGAGAAGTGAGTAGTCGGGTGCCACAGGGTTCTGTCCTGGGCCCACTGCTATTCAATATTTTTATCAATGACTTGGATAATGAAATAGAGGGCATTTTAATCAGATTTGCAGATGATACCAAATTAGGAGAGGTAGCTGGGCCAAAACTAACAAAATGAATTTCAACAGAGATAAATGTAAGATTCTACACTTAGGCAAAAAAAATGAAATGCACAGATATAGGATGGATGACACCTGACATGACAACAGTACATGTGAAAGGTATCTGGGAGTCTTAGTAGACCACAAACAGAACCTGAGTCAGCAGTATGATATGGCAGCCAAAAAAGCCAATGCAATTCTGGGATACATCAATAAGAATATAGTGTCTAGATTGAGGGAATTAATTGTGCCACTCTACTCTGCATTGGTCAGACTTCACCTAGAGTAATGTGTTCAGTTCTGAGCACCGCAGTTTAAGAAGGATATTGTCAAGCTGGAACATGTCCAGAGGAGGGCAACCAGAATAGTAAAAGGTTTGGAATCCATGCCCTATCAGGAAAGACTTAGGGAGTTGGGGATGTTTGGAGAAGTGAAGGCTAAGGGGGAACATGACAGTTATGTTTAAATATTTGAAGGGCTGTCATGTCGAAGAGGGAGCAAGTTTGTTTTCTGCTGCCTCAGAGACTAGGACACGGAGTAATGGATTCAAGGTGCAGGAAAGAGATTCCACCTAAACATTAGGAAGAACTTCCTGACTGTCAGGGCAGTGGAATTCACAGCCTCGGAGAGTGGTGGAGTCTTCTTCTTTGGTGGTTTTTATACAGCGGCTGGATGATCATATGTGGGGAGTGCTTTGATTGTGTGTTCCTGCATTTCAGGGGGTTGGACTTGATGACCCTGGTGGTCTCTTCCAACTTTATGATTCTGTTATTCTAATCTGTGCTCAGAGATCATTGAATACTCTCTGCCTTCATTTCTTTTTGTGCGTTCCTTGGCTCTTGCTGTCTTCCTGGTTGTAAACTGATAGAGACAAACCTAATCTTTAAAAACATGAGCACGCAGTAGGACAGACGTTACCCTTGCAGATGAGACCAGCACCAGTGAGCTTTTTCATTTGGTTTACGAGTGCCAGGATGTACGTAATTGTTTACATGCTTAATTGGGTAACTCTGTCGCAATGCTTGTGTTTGGTTAAGTTAAAAAGGCTGTGTTTGAGTACAAGAGGAAGGCAGGAGGAGGGCGTGTGTGAAGGGGACAGACATCTGACAGCTGCCAGTGTGTCGTGGTGCCTTTTCTGCCTCCGATTGTCCACACTGGTTTCCTACCCTGCCAAGCCAATGTTCTGCTGTCCTCAACAAAAGGAGAGTTGAGGATTAGACATTGGATTAAAACTTGGTGTCTGAAAGCCCTTAGTCTTGTTTCATTCCACTTGTTTTGCATAATCCCAAACTCCAGAGGAAGAAGGGAGAGCAAACAATGCCACAATTCATAAACCTTTTTGCGTGCCTGTGCAGAAAGATCAATGGGATTAGGTTGTGCAAGGAGCAACTAAAAAATAAACGACTTCAAGTTAGAAGTTGTCTCCACTATCTATCCAGAGTTGTCCCAGAAGCCTTTGTTCCTAACAGGTCTACTGTAGAGATTTTGTGGGCTGTGTTACATTTGTGCAGTGTGTTTGACCAGAGGATCTTGCAGTGGATTCGAATCTGCTCCATAGGCCTTGTCCCGTTTGGGCAAACAGGCATTCTGCTCTTGCACCTGGGTCTGAGAACAATAGATACTTGCATCTGGCATTGTCCGTGCATGCGTGTGTGCGTGCGTGTGTGTGTGTGTGTGTACGTGCTTGAACTGGCAGAGGGAGGGCACCTATTCTTAAAATGTATTAAGATCTTTTGTTGCTTTGCATAGAGGATTCTTTGGTGCTAAAACAGCTGGTCCATTATTATTGATTCCTTCAAAGCAGGCAGTTTGGCCTGAGCCTTAACAAAAGTCGCCCTCACTCGTGCATCTGAGTTTCAGGATCAACGGTGCTGGATCTCAGTTTGCACCAGGCCAGATTTTTGCAACCAGGGAAGCTCATTAGTGCCATCCAGCCTGCTAGGCCAAAGTCTGCTTATTTAAGGGGTTTGCTTGTTTTTTTCTTTAGCTACATCTTATTTTTCTTTAGCTACATCTTATTTTGAAACGACATCAGATCACTGTCCTAATTGTAGAGTAAATCAAATCCAAATCCAAAACCTTTATTAGGCATAAAACCGGTGTGTGTCAAGAATTTCAAATACAATAAGATCATTATTGCGCAACTTGCAGTACACAGAGTAAAAATATAACAGCTTCAGAGATTTCAACATTAGAGTTATTTAGAAGCTTAGCCATTTTTATTTTATCAGAAAGGAGCATAAATCTTGTTGGTAATACAGTTCTCAAATCAGTTCTGATGTTGTTGTATTTTGAACAATGATGCAGAATGTGAGAAAGTGTATCAGTTGTATCAGGACAAAATCGACAGCAACGACAGCTACATCTTATTTTGAAACGACATCAAATCACTGTCCTAATTGTAGAGTAGAGGAATAGCAGAATAAATCAGTTGTGGGTAGGTTGAGTAGATGGAAAGATACATTTCAAGCCTTAGGTCGATTCCCCACTTGCGGAATCGTCCGAGGATTGACCTAGGAACTCCCCACATCCACTGAGTTCAACCCGGGTCCATTCCAGCTCTGCCCCTTCTTCCCGTTAAATTTCTGACACCACCAGGGAGGTACAGTTTTTTCTGCCAACCTAGGTCAAACTCAGGTCGAAGCTGGTAAAGTGGGGAATCTTCCTCACCGTGATTCTCCCATTCAGCCTATCACAGATAAGTGTTTTGGGCGTGCACAGAACGGGAGACTTATGGTGGGGAAAAGTGCGCCTTTAAAAAAAAAATCCTTCTTGTATACAAAGCGACGGTCATACATATAAACGGCGCACGTTTACACACTGCTGATACCAACGAAGTTGCAATGTTTTCCCCAGCCAATCAATTACATTCCCTCCCTCCCTCCCTTCTGGTGGCATGTTAAAACGTTTGTCATTCTGACGGATAGATGCCATTTTGATCTGATAGCTGAGTAGAGCAGACAACAGCCAATCGGAAACGAAGAGGAGCTGAGGTGATCCTGCTCTCTGAGCACAGCTCCAGCATGA
Organism: Sphaerodactylus townsendi; assembly: GCF_021028975.2. Lineage (NCBI taxonomy): Eukaryota > Metazoa > Chordata > Lepidosauria > Squamata > Sphaerodactylidae > Sphaerodactylus > Sphaerodactylus townsendi. The sequence goes on along the minus strand of NC_059430.1, from coordinate 131,623,384 downwards.
TGACCTCGGCTGCTGTGGGGAGTGACTGTGGAATCGACCTAGGTCAGTACTTTCATGGACCAGGTTGAATCCAGGTTGATTCCGCAAGTGGGGAATCAACCTTAGAACCCAAAAGGAGCCCCTCAAAACTAAGGACACCTAGACCAGGAACCAGAGAGCTACTTCTGGTGCCCTGCATAGCCAGATCCACTTCTCAAAGCCCCCAGTTCCAAAAGTGTTTCTCATGTGATGCAGGCGTGTTTTGTTTGAAACATGCAGGTCTTCTTCAGGACAAAGAACTGGGAAGTTTGGGGTGTTGTGGGGTTCCCGGGTTGTATGGCCGTGTTCCAGTAGCATTTTCTCTGATGTTTCGCTGGCATTTGTGGCTGGCATCTTCAGAGAAGATGCTAGTCACATCATGAGAAAATGCTACTGGAACACGGCCGTACAACCCGGAAACCCCAAAACACCCCAGTGATTCTGGCCATGAAACCCTTCGACAAAACTAGGAAGTGTATTTAGATGTACCTTAAGTACCATCCTGAATTTTTAGACGTCCTAGTATCTTTTTACAGAGTGTAGAGGCAATCTGGAGAAAACGCAACCCTCATTTCTTGACACGCTGAGATCCCTTGTGGTGTAATGGTAAAGGGTCTTGGACTAGCTTCTGGGAGACCCAGGTTTGAATCTCCACTCATGCTTGAGTGACCTTGGGCCAGTCTCACTGTTTCAGCCTGGCCTACCACACAGGACTGTCGTGAGGATAAAATGGAGAGCAGGAGAATGACGTAAACCTCTTTGGGTCCCTGTTGGGGAGAAAGTCAGGGTGTGAATGAAGCAACTAGATCAATAATACATGCTGGAGTTCCTCACCTAACAGATGGTAGCATTAGAAGTATGTATTCCTTGGAGCGTGTCCCCTGCTCTGTCATCAAATTGATGCTGTTGCAAAGAGAACAGATTGACATGATCAGGGCTGGGGGTGGAAGTTTTCTTCCTGGGTTCCCTCATTGTCCTCCTCCCCATTCATCACGACACCCTCAAGGAGTGGATTCCGAAGCCTGTTGGTCGATCGGAGGCGGGGAGCAGATTGAAGCGGCCCCCCCTGCCAGGTGTCCCCTTTGAAAACTGCTCTGGTCCTGCAGACTTGAGGCCAGCGATTGAAGGAGAGGCCGAAACCCTGCAGTATTCAAACATGAGGCACCCGAGGGTCAAGACGATTAAGCCAGTGTTGATCTAAGCTAGCTGTGTAGAGACCGCTGAAGCCCCTCTCTGTTTGTTGATGCAGCCCCCACCGTTTCAAGGTGTTAAGGCCTTTTGTCCCCAGTTTATTTTTTTCTGCAGGCATTTGAAGAAATAATCTCAGGAATCAGACTCCTGATTCCTGCATCCAGTCTGCCTGGGAGCTGCTTGTTTGGCCTTGAAATGTCCCTGCCCTGCAACTCATCACAGGCTGGTGGTAGCTACTCAGTAAGAGAAGCACTCTGGGCATGTTCTAATGTCCTCTTCTTTCTGTATTTAGGTGTGCCTTTCTCCTGGCAGGTGAGCTACCTGCTTGCTCCAACCAGGCTCTAGGTCAGCCATTCTCAACCAGGATACCGTGGTACCCTGGGGTGCCGTGAGCATGTCCCAGGGGTACCGCGGCAACACTACCGCCCCTCCCCCCTCATTTTTGTGGTGTCTCCCACCGGCGCCAGCAAGGACATGGAGCTGGCCCATGGGGCAGGGCCTGCCACAAGGTCAGCAGCCACCCCCAGTGCTTCCCTTCACCCTGGGAGGGGAAGGTGGGGTGTGTGGCAAGCAGGGGCAATGGGAGGGGAAGGTGGAGGGTGGCGGCAGGGGTACCGTGAGATATGAAGAGTGAGGTCAAGGGTACCCTGACCTCGAAAAGGTTGGGAAACACTGCTCTAGGTTCTAGTTCCATTCCACTTGGGCATCAGTCACTGGTGGGGGCCTTCAGGGAACTCAGCTTGGACAGTCACAGGATTTGATTTCCACCTGGTAACTTAATAAAGGAAGGTGGGTCAGAGCACAGTCCTTGTTCCGGAGTGTCTGGTCCAACGCTCCGTCTTGCCCCAGGGGGATAATGCTGTGCAGGGAAAGCCATCTTTTCTGCCTGACAAAGAGTGCTTTGACCCTTGAAAACTCATGTCCCCAAAAAATCGTTTCTGTGCATGCGCACAACAGCTTCTACCAAGAATAAAACTCTGTTGGTCTGAAAGGTGTCTCTGCTGCTTCAGACCAACACAGCTACCACATGGACAGCTACCAAAAAAACTTGTTGGTCCCTAGAGTGCTGCCTGGATAGCCCAGGCTACCCAGTCCTGGAAGCTAAGCGGGGTCAACTCTGGTCCGTACATGGAAGGGAGGCCACCAAGTCACAATGAGGAGGCAGGCAACCTCCAGACGCCTCTTGCCTCGAGAACTCTGCCAGGGTTTGCCATCCGTTGCTATGACTTGGCAGCAAAAAAAGGCAGGGAAAGTGCTATATGCAGACCAACCGACACCCTTGGAAACTGTCATTTCCAGTTGACCTTGGAAACTGAAAATGCTGCCCTTGGAAACTGTCGTTTCTATCACCGTTTTCTTAAATTGGCTGTTTTGTCACCCAAAAGGCACTTTAATTAATTACTTTTTCTAAACTATTCCCACCCATCAGTAGACAGGGATAGCCACTAAGCCAGTGGTGGCGAACCTTTGGCACTCCAGATGTTATAGACTACAATTCCCATCAGCCTCTGCCAGCATGGCCAATTGGCCATGCTGGCAGGGGCTGATGGGAATTGTAGTCCATAACATCTGGAGTGCCAAAGGTTCGCCACCATGGCACTAAGCTATCTTCAGGGGCAGGCCCACTTGGAGAACATTACAGTAGTCTTTCCTTGACATTGCAAAGGAATGCAAACCTGTTGACTTGCCTCTGTAGGGTTAGGTGTAGCTGATAAAAAGCACTCACTTTATCCAAAGTACACTGCGCAGAATGCGTCAGAGCAACACTGGGGCTGCACGGCCTGTGTCCAGAGCCTCGTATCGCTTCTGTTTTTTCTGGCTTCGATTTCAAGGTGGTGAGCACCCTTATTGTGAGTAGTTGAAAAGGAGATTTAAATTCAGGGCGGGGGAACATTGCAGGCTACGAAGAGCCGTCATCCAGCTTCTTACAGGGTGGCATTTAATGGGTGGAGCATAAAATGTTCTTGAACACGGAAACCAAGTTGAGCCTCTCTTGCACTGTGTTCATTCATCTGCTTTGCCACCATTCTCTCAACCCATCTGTTCTGGGGGGGGGGGGGGGGCATGGAAGTCAAGAGCAACTTGGCAAAAGTCAAAAGAATAACCTAATTACTTTCTCTTCTCTGCAGATTCCTGATGAATTTGACAACGGTAAGTAGACAGATAAGCCATCATGTGGCCTAGATGTGTTGGACTCTGTGGACTAAGAAGATGTTGTGGCTAGCATGGGGAGGAAGAAGGCCTAGGTTGGATGAGACAGAAAAGCAGCAGAACACTGTTGGGCAGAATGCACAGGCCTTCCTGCATCCTGGGAACTTCATACAAACCCAAAAATTCGAAGGCTCAAAGTTTGCCCCTTTGGCGCAGTTATACCTCCACACTTTGGCACCTGGCCTTGGTGGCCTCTTACAAAAGGAACTGTAAAAATAGAATAAAATAAACAATAAAACTATTCAGTATTCATTTGTAGAAGTAGCAACAACCAAGTCAAAAACATGAAGAGCAGGTCTAAAAACAGGGGGAAAGACTTGAAATATCTTGAAAAGGGAGAAAGAATGGAATTTTCCTTGTGCCAAAGGGTAAGAGAGGTGGTACCTGGTGGGCCTGCCTAAGGGAAGAGCGCCAAAATTTGGGTATCACCACAAGGCATATCAAGGGCCCCTTTCTGGGATCAACCACCACCCCTCAAAAGGCTACTTAAAAGTAATTTGGCAATAAAATGCAGGTGATAGAGCATAGCTAAAGAGCGCTGAATTTGTCCTTTCCATAGGGGAACTGGTAGCTAGTCGTTGCATAGCTTTTCCAGTGCAGTGATGTTTGTGTTGGTGTCAGAATCATGAAGAGACAGACTGGGGGGTGAGAGCAGGCTGGTCACTCATGTGACTTTAAGGTTAGCTGGCTACTGATAGAATAAAATCTCATTCATGAGCTGAGCGGAAACTTGAAGGCAGTTCTCCAAACAGCCTCCGTTGTTGTTGTTGTTTGTTTGTTTGTTTGTTTATTAAATTTATAGGCCGCCTCATCCCCGAAGGGCTCGAGGCGGCTCACAACATGACTGTTTCCAGAACAGTAAATCAATATAACATAAAATCTAACTCATTAAAATTGTTGTTGTTGTTGTTGTTGTTGTTGAAACATTTTATGTTGCCTTTCCCTCTGATCAGGGTCCACAGGGCAGGAAACATAAAAACGCTGGAGGACTTAGAAATCCATTTAAAATTATAAAAACAATTCAATTAAAAACACATAAACCACACCAGAAAGTGGACCAGTAATCATTCTTGGAGGCATTCCAGACAAAACAAAAGAAATATTCACCTGCTAGCAAAAGGTACTGATAGAAGGAGGCAGGTGAATCTCCCTGGGCAGGAAGTTCCAAAGTTTTGGTGCAGCAACAAAGAAGGAAGCCCTTTCTCCGGTTGCCACCAGGTGGTGAGAGGTGCCGAAGCAGGGCCTCCAAAGAGGACTGGAGTGTATGGGTAGGTATGGCTCTAGCGCAGAGGTGTCAAGCGTGTGGCCTGGGGGCTGGATTAGGCCTGCGGGGCAACCCGCAACACACACACACCCCACACACACACACGCTCCTGATCTGGCCTGGCGAGCCCAGATCAGAGCGGTGAGGGAGGTTGTTTCAGCTGCCTCCTGGACCTGGTAAGCCCACTCAAGACACCCCACCCAGCTGTGGACTTGCCAGTCCAGGCACCCCCCTTGTGCTGTTCTGGGGCCAGGCAAGGCAGCCACCTCTCCGGGCCCTTGACCAAGTTGCATTTCTGTCAGTGGCGTAGGAGGTTAAGAGCAGCAGTGGCGTAGGAGGTTAAGAGCTCGTGTATCTAACTTGGAGGAACCGGGTTTGATTCCCAGCTCTGCCGCCTGAGCTGTGGAGGCTTATCTGGGGAATTCAGATTAGCCTGTGCACTCCCACACACGCCAGCTGGGTGACCTTGGGCTAGTCACAGCTTCTGGGAGCTCTCTCAGCCCCACCCACCTCACAGGGTGTTTGTTGTGAGGGGGGAAGGGCAAGGAGATTGTCAGCCCCTTTGAGTCTCCTACAGGAGAGAAGGGGGGGATATAATTCCAACCTCCTCCTCCTCTTCTTCTTCATATTTGAACCTCATAACAAATGAGTTGGACACCCCTGCGAGTCTGGGAGGTGACTCCATCAGATCTACGCACCACAGCTCTCTGCAGGCCTTCCACCTTTCTATCTACCCAAAAGTTGAACAGAAGGGAGGGGGCTCTTGAGGAAATGCTTTCATAGGCTTACTGAGAGCAATAACTATGTGAGAACTCCTGCCTGACCCATGAAACTCGTAAGAAAAGGTTACTTTTCTGTACCCACCCGCGCTGAGGTTCCCTGAGCAGATCTGAAGGCCCGTCTGGCAAAATCAGAAGCTGCTTAATTTGTGCCACTGACCTTAATTTGTGCCATTTGTGCGCTGAGGGCGGGGAGAGGACTTGTGGCTGCCAGGCGGAGAGAGTGGAACGGCATCAGAAGTCTTGCAGTGAATGTTAATTCCTTGACTTGTTCAACTGGATGGCGAGGAAATGGCTGAATGCTGGGGTGGGGCGGGGGGGCTGCTCTTGCATCTTTGGACAAGAGCAGGAGAAAGAGATTGTAGGGCTAGCTGGAGTCGGGAGGACTGGAAGGGGGCTGGCTGCCTCAAGAGCAGATGTCCTGGTGCACAGACAGTGTGCGTGCCCCTTGTTGAGAACAGAAGGTCAGGCGGAACTTGTGTCAGGGGCTGAGAGCGAACAATGCTTCTCGGTTCCACAGACATGCGTCCCTGAGTTTAGCTGGAGGGGGGGAGCAGTGGCCAGCAGTATCGTGGCAATGAATGGAAAGCCGAGGGGCCTTTGGTGGGGGGAGAGGCCTCCGTGTGTCCCTGGGGAAGCAAGCCATAGGCATTCCAGATGTCCTCCTTAGCTATTCCACTGTTAGAAAGGGTGGCAGGTGGAGTGGCAGATTTCGGATCGAGGGGGGAGAATCTGACTCTAAAGGCATCTTGATATGTCCCACTGCGTCACATTTTCGGCATCTCCTCCTTCCGTCCTGTTCTGTCGCTGGTGCGTTGGGCCTGAACAGCGTACTGTGCGAGTTTGCATATGTCTCAGATTCATGTCCAGGCCCAGCGTGTTACTTACAGTATTTGGTTTTGGCTACTCCAGAGGGCTCAAGCGACCCAGTGGGTTATTAATCTGTGGTTCTGTGTGTGGTGTTGTCCTCACCAGGTGCTTTTATAGGTCTTATTGCAAGGCCCTAAATTTGTCACTGAGTAGAAAGGCTGTGAGTTTTTGGAAGATGCCTTTTGAAGTTCAGGGCCAAGTCAGGCCTGCCTGCCTGCCTGCCTGCCCTCGGAATCCCATGTTGCAGAGAGCCAGGTGGGATTTTGCACATTCCGCTTTCGTGAAGCATATTGTCCTGTTAGCGAAACTTTTCAGGGGGAGGGAAATGTAGAAGCCTGGTGGGGGCAGAGAACAGCTTTGGATACAGGCTCCAGGAGGGGTTTTGCGTGGATAGGAAGCCCTTTCTCCAGGAAGCCCTTTCAGCTAGCCTGGCATATGCTCTCGACAGATTAAAAGGCATTCTCCAGTCACAGCCTCATTGTTGGCCACAATAGATCCATTCTTCCTCCCCCCAGAGCCCCTCACGCACTCCCCCTCCTTTCCTTTCCTTCCAGATTTTCAGCTAACTCTTCAAGCACATCACTCTTTGATGTAAAGTTGTACGGATTGTTGTTAACACGTTTTGTTTAACTGCTGGACACCCGTCCTGGTGCCCTGTGCGCTGAAACAGTTCTTTGCAGTCTTTTCTCCTGCGGCCTCTTTTTCCCATGCTCACTTGTTTAACTGGGCCTGCTTACTTTGAAGCTGAGGGATCTCTTACCAAGCTCAGTTTGGCCAAGGTGGGCCCCGGGTTGCTTTTTCAAATATGTACGAGGCTGCCTTGTACTGTCGGACCCTTGGTCCATCAAAGTCCGTGTTGCCTGCTCAGACTGGCAGCTGCTTTCCAGGGTCCCAAGCGGAGGCCTTTCACATCACCTACAACCTGATCCTTAATGGAGATTCCAGGAATTGAACCCGGGACCTCCTGCGTGCCAAGCGGATGCCCTACCTCAGAGCCACATCGCCTCCCCAAATACCGTAGCTTTGATATCAGGGTGGATGAGAATTGGCATCCCTTCCTCAAACGTATCATTGAATAGCAACTTTGTTTGAAGGTCAGTGGAGTGACCTGTCCTCGCTGTACCTGTTGTCTGCTGATCATTATTGGAAGAGGTAGATCTATTCCTTCCTTGGTTGTAGTCAGCCAAATCCCTTGGACTGAGGTCGGGTCACTGTCTGTGTAAGAACAGTGATTACACTCGTCCTGCTCTCTCCTGATGCCTGGGCATTGTATGCCTGTCAAGATAGATAGATAGATAGATAGATAGATAGATAGATAGATAGATAGATAGATAGATAGATAGATAGATAGATAGATAGATAGATAGATAGATAGATAGATAGATATTAGATAGATATTAGATAGATATTAGATAGATAGATAGATAGATAGATAGATAGATAGATAGATAGATAGATAGATAGATAGATAAATAGATATTTATTTATTTATTTATTTATTTATTTATTTATTTATTTATTTATTTATTTATTTATTTATTTATTACGGCCTTTAGGCCAGCCAATAGTTTAAGATCAGAGTACATGTGAATACACAGCATTCAATTTATACAAAAATATAATATAAATTGTAAAATCCATTATAAGATCTATTGATAAATAACATTAACTTCAGGCATTATTACAGTCCTCGTCACACAGTACAGCTCTTTGTCTTAATAAGGAACTACGCTTGTTGTGTACCAGTATACAAAATTTAGCTACCTTCTGTGAAATGGCAGAAACACGATCTTCTAATAGCATTCTTACAGAATTTGTATCTGAATTATCTATGAATGGATATACATGACGAGTTAACAGTGGTTGGATCAACAGCTCCCTTTCACCTTCATGTAACTTGCAATGCAGTAAGATATGTGGCAGTGAGTCTACTTCCCCTGAGCCACACACACAGCCTTGGAATATTTTGGAATCGTCCCATCAGATTAGCTGACGGGAAGGCATCAAAGCGAGCCCTAGAAAAAGCCCATCGGCTTCTTGCTGACGTCATATCTGATAGATAAGGTGCAGCTGAAATACCTATCCATGATTTTAGTGGTTTATATAAAACAGGTAGCCGGGGAAAATCTGTTTGCATCTCGATGTCAGTAAGGCGTTGGTGGACCATAACCATTGCTCTGCTGTTTCCAATCTCCAAAAGTTGCATTGGATCAAGACCACACTGTCTAAGTATGCCTGTCAAGTATTTAAAGCAGAGAGAAAAATCCAAATGGTCTTCTGTTGTGTATTCACACGGCTTAAATAAAACTCACTGGAGACAAAGTGCCCTGAAACTGAAGCAAGTGGATGCTCCTGAAGCAAAGTGACTTCCCCAGCTCTGCCAGAATCCGAAATCAAATGTCACGTGTACTTCTCTGAACTGCAGACAAGTGCTGATATTTGTAGAGGCTGGTTTTTAAAAATGAAGTCCACGTCCAGTGCATAAAGCTTGGAACTGACATAAATCTGTATTCCTGTTGCAGCCAACTGGCAAAGGAAACAAAGGACTTCTGGAGGAAGGTCTCCCCAGCCAAATTCCACCAAATAAGCCTCAGTCTGGTTGACACCTGAATCCCGCTTTGGTGCAGGGGGAGGCCGCTAGTCCTCCATCCCAGCTGCTCAGTTTGGATTATCATAACAATTGCCCCCAAATTACGCCCTATTCAACAGGCCCGCCTTTGATTGATTAACTTACAGTTTCTGTTTGAATAACCCTGGCCGCTAAAATGCTAAAGCTGTAATCTCAGAGGGATACTTAACAGGACTGGCGTGGGGGACCCTGGTCTCGCTCACACGCTCTTTCTTCTTCAGTCTGACCTCTGCTTAAGCAAGCTGGTAATTGAAGAATCCATTAGTATTCTTTTGGAAGGGCCGTGGAGGGCTCTGCATGTGTTCAGGCTGCATCAGATGGGGGTGGGTGGGGGTGGAATAGCTGCGGTGGAGCTGCCAACCTCCCCCCCTCCCCTTCACTTAATACCTGTTTGCATGTATGCTTTTGATCTTTAATCACACTTCTGTGTTCTGTCTGATGTAGTATTAAAACAAATGTTGCCATCGTTGTTTCTGTCTTTAAAGAAAAAAAATCCCTCCTGATTTTAAGGCACAAGGATGTGTAAGAGGACAAACTAGTTTGAAGCAAGTTTAACTGGAACAATTCTCCTCCCCACCCCCCACCCCCCTTGCTGGAGAGGATCCTTGTTGATTTGGAGGAGAAGGTGAAACTCCTTGGTTTGGCCCTTCACAGAGTTACAGTTCCTAAACCCCACATGGTAGTCGTGTTGGTCTGCAGTCGAAGACCTAGATTCGAGTCCAGCCATTTTTTAGAGACCAACAAGATTTCCAGAGTCAAAGCTGATGGAGGGAGCTTTGGTTATCAAAAGCTTTTGCCCCACCTCAAATCTGGTTGGTTTCTACGGTGCTGCTGGATTTGAATTTAGCATCTGTCCTTTGGAAATTAAAATGGCTTAAATGTCTTGTGCTTTTTAAGACTGAGACATGTCATTGCCTTTTTGGCAGAAAAACATCATCCTTTATGGAGTGCTGTGTGGTTTCCGGGCTGTCTGGCCGTGTTCTAGCAGCATTCTCTCCTGTCGTTTCGCCTGCATCTGTGGCTGGCATCTTCAGAGGATCTGATGTAGGAAAGGAAAGCAAGTTGAGTATATATACTGTGAGGTCAATAGGTGAGGCCATCTGAAGATGCCAGCCACAGATGCAGGCGAAACGTCAGGAGAGAATGCTGCTAGAACACAGCCATACAGCCCGGAAACCACACAGCACTCCAGTGATTCCGGCCATGAAAGCCTTCGACAACACATCATCCTTTATGTTTCGGCATCTGGCACAGCCGGCCCCAAAGCCTGTCTGCATTCTTATACCCACTGGCGTTTGATGCTAGCCCAAGTGACCCGCTCTCTTCATTGACTTTCAGATCCAGTGGTGATACAACAACTGCGAAGGGCATACAAGTACTTCAAAGATTACAGGCAGGTGAGTTGCTTTTCCCACCGCTCTTGGTGCTAAAAGGCTTTCCAAATTTCTTCCTGATTCTCCTGAAGAAAGGAATAGCATGGCGTGTGCACCAGTGTGCCAAGGCGATGCTCCAGTCAGGCATGAAAGCAGTGTGTATTGGAATCAGCTAGATGCGGTGTTTCCACAAGGTGACCTCTTACGCTGCTGAAGTGATGAAAAATCAGTCTTGCTGTAAAACTAGCCTGCTGGATCAGACCAGAAGTCCATCTAGTCCAGCACTCCTGCTCCTCGCCAGTGGCCCACCAGGTGCCTTTGGGAGCTCACATGCAGGATGTGAAAGCAATGGCCTGCTGCTGCTGCTGCTCCTTCTGAGCACCTGGTCTGCTAAAGGCATTTTGCAATCTCAGATCCTAGGAGGATCAAGATTGAAGTAGCCATAGATCGACTTCTCCTCCATAAAATCTGTCCAAGCCCTTTTTAAAGCTATCCGAAGGCTAGGTGGCCATCGCCACCTCCTGTGGCAGCATATTCCAAAAAAACACCAGTCCATACACTTTCGCGTGAAGAAATGTTTCCGTTTATTAGTCCTAATTCTTCCCCAGCATTTCCAATAGATGCCCCTGGTTCCAGTATTGTGAGAAGAGAGAGAAAAATTTCTCTCTGTTAACATTTTCTACCCATGCATAATTTTATATGCTTCAATAGCTGGTATATTCCCCTCAGACATCTCCTCTCTCCAAACTAAAAGAGCCCCAAAGCGCTGTTTGCCAACTTGTGCCCCCCCACCCGCCCGCCCGCCCGCCCCTTCCTCGCTTTCTCTTTCCCTCTCTCTTTGTTTAAAGAGTAGGCTTCTCCCATTTCAGGGCAGCCATGTGGGAGGAAGACCCGAGGAGGTTTTGTATGTGGGCAGTGAGAGTCTCTGGGATTCAGGGGTGCCAGCAGTCTCTCAGTAAAGCTAGCTGAAAGGAGGAATTACGCCATGTTTTTAGGGTTGTAGGTGCAGCTGCTTATTAAGGATTTGGGGAACCACTTTGAGCTTTTCTTCTCCCTTTTTTAAAAAGCCAGACTTATAAAAATGAAGCTTCTGAAGATCAGACCAGGCTTTTAAAGAAGCGGCTCTTTAGGAATTGGAGAGAGGCAAAGCAGCTGAGCTAGGTTGTCTAGTTGCCCCGAGATAGGCCTGAACGAACAATCAGCACATACTAGACGGCTGGTTTTCTGGCCAGTGAAAAGTGCTTGTTGTTATTGTTGTCCTTAGCCACTTTCGCATGGCTGATGCCTTTGTGGTGGTGTGCTGTGTGGGGCGAAAGCAGCTTCGCCTAACTTTGCCCATGCACGGTAGCCTTGTGTTAGTGCTGCTGTGCACTCTCGAGATCCGATGGCCAGCTGTCAGGGGTGATAAACTCTCACAAGCCTGACGCTCTGCCCTTGGCAGCACAAGCTGTTTTGCTTCAGCGGAGAGCTTCCCGATAATTCCACCGTGTTAATGCAAAGCACCTGCGGTTGTCTCCTGCAGGAGCACCCCTCCCCAGCAAAGCACAGATTAGGGGAGGGAGACGTCCTCTCAAAACAGACCCTCTCCAAGATAGACAAGCACAGGCACCTGAAGTTTTGTGTCTGTGTGGCAGCTTCGTGGAGCTGGCTGAAAGCAAAGCTTTGCCACCCAAAGGTTTGGGGGGCTGTTAGCAAAAAGATCCTGTCCTGCTTTGCTAGTTCACATTTTGTTTTCTTTTTTAAAGCCAACTTGGTAATACAATATTGCCCCAGCTTCACTCCAGCCAGGCAGAAATATCTGTTGAGGCCCAAATTAATTAAATCCGCTGGGTTTCTTGGAGATCCTAGCAGGCCTAGATGAGAAAAAATCCAACTCGAATTTAAATAAAGACTTGTTTTTTTGGCATTTGTTCTTAACTCTCTGCATTGTGCAATGCTAAAAAGCTGCATGAGCAGCAACAATATTGTCATCGATTCTGCCGTGTGTGCCATAACGGGGCCTTCAGTTTTGTGCTCTGCAAGCCACAGGCAATAACCCAAGAACTTTGTCCATGTTGTTGAGGAGGGGCCATGGCTGAGTGGTAGGTAGAGTATCTCCTTGAGAATGGAGGTGCTTTTACTGTGAGCTCTTGGGAAGAGGGAAGAGGCAAGAAGAGGGTTAATGATATGGCGCACACATTCTTTGCAGGGGAAAAGTCCTGGGTCCTGACCTGGGCATCTTCAACTATAAAAGCCTATGCTCACTAAAAAAGTCTCCTATGCCAGGAAAGACCCCTCCCTGCCTGAGAGCCTGGGAACCCACAGCCAGGGGATGGCTGAGCATTCTGACTCCTCTCTCCCAAGTCAGTCTTGTATTGTTGCCATGCATGCTGGCAAATGAATTGCTCCTAAGGCCCCAGTGGCTTTGACTTACATATGTAAGAACTACTGCTTCCTGGGTTTCCTAAGCATTTTCCAAAGTCACACTTTGGCATTTCTCAGTTAACATGAAATCCTGAAGTAGCTTGCTATTTTTTTTTTTTTGATTTTTTAAGTGCTTTATTAAAGAAAAAAAGAGTAAGAAGTGATACAAACCAGTCAAAAAATACAGAAGTTAGTTTATTACTTATACATGACTAGTGCATCCTTATCTCATTATAAATCGTCCTTGTCTCACATAAGCTAGTAATTACTGAAAGTTAATCAAACATCCAAATTAAAAAAAAATTCCAAAGAAATGTCTAAAGAAAGAGGAATGTATTATAACAATAAACTTCACAATTATATCCAATATTTACTTTAATAGAACTTCCTTCTGTCGCGTGCTCTATTTTTAGTTTGCAACTAACTTAACTAAATATTATGCTTTGGATATGGTTATTTCTTGTTTAAATAGCTTTTCCATTGTTCCCCATTGACTTTTAGTGTTGTAATTTTCTTCCTAACACATCCTGTCCTGGCAAAGCGATAACTAACCAATTCTAGCATCTTCATGTTCCAGTCAGAATATTGACGGAATAGTTGGACTTTTCCAATTCTTTGCCAGAACTATTCTAGCTGCTGCTGCTAAAGTGCTGGAGACGTTTTTCTTTATTACCCATATCCTTAATGCTATTACACATCCCCAGCAAATATAATTCATGGGAACACTTCATTTTTATTTTAAGCATATTCTGTACCTCTATGAAGTTAATGTCCAGGAACCTCTTGAGTTCTTTTACAAGCCCACCATTGAAGTGAAAAAAAAGAGCCATTATCAGAATTACATTTCCAACAAAGCGCAGGAGTTTCTTAAGTAATTTTAGCTATTTGGGAATCGTAGTAATATACCACCTATATCTGATTTTATATAAAAATTTCTTTTATATAATTACTCTGCGTAAATTTTTTAAACCTGTGTTCCAGGTCCTCTCCCAATCCTCTAAATAATATTGGGTGGCCCCAAATCCTGAGCCCATTTGACCACGTAGTCCTTTACGACCTCCTCTTCCAGCTCTAATTCTAATCATATACTATACATTTTTTTGATTAATTGCTCATCTTTGTAGCTTGCTGTTTTAACAGGGCCTGGAGCTTTTGCCACATGTATCATAAGAGCCAGTGGAACATACCATTTAGTCCAGCATCCTGTCTCAATGCAAAAGACCCAACCATTTACTCCTAGAAGAGCCAATGGGAGCATAGAGACTGATGGCCTTCCCCTGGAAGGGCTCCACTGGGATTCGGAGGAGTTGACTTGCCTCTCTGAACATGAAGGTTGCCTTTGATCCCCATGTGGCTAGTAGCCACTGAGTTGATCTCTCCTCCCACTTCCTCACCTCTGCCTCGTGTTCCTGCCTTCCAGTAGTTGCAGTGCAGCTGTCTTTTACACCTAGCTGGAGAGCCAGCATGGTGTAGTGGTTAGAAACAGAAGGTGCACTCTAATCCAGAGAACTGGGTTTGATTCCCGCTGTCACTTGAGCTGTGGAAGCTTATCTGGTGAACTAGATTAGCTTGTGCACTCCAGCACATACTAGCTGGGTGACCTTGGGTTAGTCACAGTTCTTCGGAGCTTCTCAGTCGAACCCACCTCACAGGGTGTTTGTTGTGGGGAAGGGAAAGGAATTTGTAAGCCCCTTTGAGTTGAGAAAGGGGGGATATAAATCCAACTCTTCTTCTTCTTCTTCTTCTTCTTCTTCTTCTTCTTCTTCTTCTTCTTCTTCTTCTTCTTCTTCTATCTTCTTTTTCTATCTTCTTTTTCTTTTTCCTTTTTCTTCTTCTTCTTCTTCTTCTTCTTCTTCTTCTTCTTCTTCTTCTTCTTCTTCTTCTTCTTTTTGCAGATGATCATAGAGCCCACCAGTCCCAAGCTGCTCGGATCCCTGAAAGAGCCCTACTATCAGCCCCCTTACACCCTGGTCATTGAACTCACCGACGTGCTCCTTCACCCGGAATGGTCGGTATGTGTCTGTTGGGCCAAGAGAGTAAACTCTGGTTCTTTTGGTTCTTTTGTAGCAGCTTGTGTGACATCAGCAGGCGTCCTGGGCTGGATTGGTTCAGGTATGTGGTGGTGGAAGCTGATGGCTAAATGTGGGAAGCGGTGTGGTAGATCTGCACAGCTTATGGTTTAAACAGAGATGCCTCCCAGTCCCAGGAATGACTAGCTGGTTACTGGGTGCTTAGTAAAGGAGAGACAACCCTGACCTGGACAGCCCAGGCTAGCCTGACCTCCGAAACCAAGGAGGGGCAGTCCTGGTTAGTATGCGGATGGGGAGACCACCAGGAGGCAGGCAATGGCAAACCACCCCCAAATAGTCTCTTGAAACCTGTATGGGATCACCACCTGATGTTGCTTCCACCCCAAGAGACAGACAAACTGGATTATGGTTTGTGATGCTGAGGAGGCCAGTGAGATCCAATCCTGAGCGTCCAATCCTGTATGTTGGTGTCTTTTGCAGGGTAGGAGGATGGATGGCTCTGAGTCCAAATGGGCTGGTGGTGAGGGGTTTGTGGTTCTGGATGTCGGCCTTTGCCTGTTCTCCCTGAGGAGAGCAAAGCTTTCCTGCCCCACTGACCCTCAGGCCAGTCAGCTGTGGGGAGGAATAACGCTTCTTCCCTGCGCTCTTTCTTTGTGTCTCCTCACTCCCTCTGGCTCCCTGTTTTGGTCCTCAGCTCGTGACCGGCTGGCGCTTCAAGAAGAGGCCCGGCATCGACAACCTGTTCCAGCAGTTGGCAATCAGCTCTACGAAATCGTCATCTTTACGTCTGAGGCGGGCATGCCCGTGCGTGCAGTGCGTCTGTGCCCTTGCCAGTTGTGGATCCTGCTGTTTTTGCTGGGGGCACCTGGTCTCACTGTGGAGGCGGAGCTTGAGCAGGAGCTTGAGGCAGAGTTCCCAGGGGCAGATGGGTGGCAGGAGGAGGCAGAGGGTGCTGATTACGCCAGAACTGTTGCATCTTGTTGCTGCTCAAGGACATGAAAGGGAGCGAAGAGGTCAAGAGGGGGCCAAATACCGGTGGCTGGACTTTGCACAGGATCCTGGGTCCTGGATGAGTCATGCCACGTGGTGGAGTGGTCAGCATGCGGACTAGAACATAAGAACAAGCCAGCTGGATCAGACCAGAGTCCATCTAGTCCAGCTCTCTGCTACCTCACAGTGGCCCACCAGGTGCCTTTGGGAGCTCACATGCAGGATGTGAGCGCAATGGCCTTCTACGGCTGTTGCTCCCGATCACCTGGTCTGTTAAGGATCTGTTAAGGATCACTAGGATCTGGAAGGCCTGGGTTTGAATCATTGCTCTGCTGTGAAAGCTCACTGAGTGATCTTGAGCCAGTCACATGCTTGCAGCCAAAGCGTACCTCACAGGTTTGTTGTGAGGATATAGTGGAGGAGAGGAGAACGAGGGAAGCTGCTTCAGGAGAAAGGCGGGTATAAATAAAGTGAACGAATCAACAGGGATGACCTGCCAGAGTAGATGTGTCCATGTGCTGGGAATTCTGTTTAGCTGAGCGTTCTGGTTAGCAGGTATGTTCAGGTGCCTCTCCCAGAACTATGAAGGCTAGAACCTTACTTTGTTTTTACGGCAAAGTGGAGATTTTATTAGAAAGACCCTGAATGTTGTGCCAAGTGCCTAATTTCAGGCCCTGCGTGTTAGGAGGATGATCAGAATGCCACAGCACCCATCAGTGCCTGGCAGGGGCTTGAAAAGAGCCCAGGAGGCCGTTGCATCCAAGGCGGAGGATCATGGGGCACGGGGCTGTTGGGTAGAGAGGCCTGCCTGCCTGCCTGCTTTGTGCCTGCTGGGTGAGCCCTCCTCCCTGCCCCTTTTCAGCTTGAGTGGAGCGGGGAGTCCCCAAGGGGAGCGTGCCACGACTCATTTTGCATCTGTATGGGTCAGCAGCTCTCCTTTCAGCCTTTGGCATCAGGGCTATTACTGTGCTAATTCGAGTGGGTCTGTCCATGGGGAGGATAGGAGACAAGGAGCCGCTCTGGAAGCTGCAGGCACGCCTGCCTGGCTTGTTTGTTCTTCTCCAGCAATTTTGTGATCGCGCTAAAAACCATACCCAGGGCAGCGCCAATTCCTTGCCGGAAACAGCCAACTTTGCCAATGGCAGAAGGGGATCCTGGAGCCAGACCTGGCAGTTCCGTTCCATGCCTGGGAGTAGTTCCCCTGATGCGAGAAGTCTGCGGAACTCATAAGCAGAAGACAGCATGTTGAATAACAAATTAAGAAAGTGTTGTGGGTTTTCAGTGCTGTATAGCCGTGTTCAGTAGCATTTTCTCCTTGAAGATGCCAGCCATAGAGGCAGGCAAAATGTCAGGAGAAAATGCTGCTGAAATACGGCCATACAGCCTGGAAACCCCACAATACCCCAGTGATTCCAGCCGTGAAAGCCTTTGACAGTACAATTTAAGAAGGATTTTTTACTGTCTGTGCCATCTTAGCAAGTTAGGTTTTAAACTATGTAAATTTTGATGTATAGCTTTTTGTTTGTTTTATATGTATTATGCAAATATGCTGTTGACCTCCCTGAGTCTTCCTTTGTCAGGAAAGAGTGGGATAGAAACCAAAATAACCATGTCGGGAGATGGCTCTGTGGAGTGGATTGGAAGGATCCAGCCCAGTGTGGGCTAATTTGTGACCCTTCACTTCACCACTTTACGACCTCCTTCTCCTTGTCTTGGGCTAGCCAAGAGCCCCTTCTTAGCCGCACACCACACTAGAGGGATCTTCAGCAGCGAAAGCTCTATTTTTACTCTGTCTTTCTCACGGGGATTGAAGGTGAATTACACAGACAGGATGGGGTGTTCCATAAACAGTGCCACTGGGGCAGTAGGGTTGCAGAGCCAATCAGAAATCTTAAACAGAGAAGTGAATAAAGCATAAAGCGTAACAGGACAACTTTAAACTGTGCACAAATTCCATAGTAGGATCCACAGTTCCTCATAATTTATCCAAGTAACTTTGTGAATTATTTTGTTCTGTGCTGCCTTTGTAGAGAAGCCCCCCTGAATCATTCAGTTTATGGCGTTCCTCCAGTTGGAGATATTGCCAAAGCAGCAGAGCTCATTTTGAAAGTAGTATAAGTATTCACCTCGAGGCTGCATTTGTTTGTTTGTTTATACAACAACAAAAATAATCTCATAGGGCCAGGTCCTGTAATAAGTACTGAGCAGTCTTCTCCAGAGTGTGAGGATCAGGACTGTTCAGAAGTCGCAGGATAGTTGGGTTTAGAGGACCGTTAAAGAACAGCAAAGAGTATTTGGGGCAGATAAACAAGACATGTTCAAGAGTTTCAACAGAAGTCAAGGAGTTAGTACAGATTTATAGTCCCACCTTGCTTGCTGAGACTCAAGGTGGATTATGTAGAAATCTGAAAGTGAGCAGGCATGTCTCAAACAGCTGAAGCAAAGCAGGAGCTTTTGGACACGACAGAAACTACCTGGTCTGGAGCAGCCGTCCAGCGATTGGCAGCCATGTAGGCCAGCAGTCCCGCCCCTGACTAGTGCAGCTTTCTGACCAGTTCTTTGCAGTTCAGTCCTGTTTTAACCGTGCAAAAGCCCTCTTGAATAATTCCATCTTGCGTGGCTTGTGACCAAGCCAGGAGAGTGGAATCTTCCTGGAGCTCTTCAGGCAGACCATTCCTTGAGGTGGGGACCAGGCAGAGGGATGCATGAGTACAAGCGGTTATCAGGCTTTGCCGTTTGCAGGACTTGGCCTGTCTCTCCTGTGTCGCGTCATTCCTGCATCTGGGGCCCTGGGGATGAGGCGGTATAAAAAATTTAAATAATAAATAAATAAATAAATCTCTGTCTAATGATTGTATTTATCTGGGTAGCAAATATTTATCTGGGTAGCAAAGTTATTTGGATAAAATTATAAGGAACTGTGGATCCTACTATTGAATTTGTGCACAGTTTAAAGTTGTCCTGTTATGCTTTATGCTTTATTCACTTCTGTGTTTAAGATTTCTGATTGGCTCTGCAACCCTACTGCCCCAGTGGCACTGTTTATGGAACACCCCATCCTGTCTGTGTAAAGGCGTCTCCCCCTCTTCCCCACCCCAGTTTTATCAACACAACGGCCCTTTGAGGTAGTTCAGGCTATGAGTGACTGGCCCAAGGTGACCCAGTGAATGTCATGGCTGAGCAAAGATTTGGACCTGGGTCTCTCTGGCCCTGGTCAGGCAGACACTCTGACCTCAACACCCCAAGGGCTGTGAGAGGCATTTAAGATCTGCAGCATTTAAGGAGCACACAAGGAGCAAGTCAGTGGCAGCATAAAGGTGGTGAACATTTTCCAGGGTGTCAGCTTTAGTCAGGCCTCTGGCCAGGTGAGCTTGTGCCTGGGCTTGAGTTTTGTAGGACTTTGCAGTGCTGCTGGGCTTGAGTTTTGTTCTGCTCCCCACCTAAGGCCTTTGAAGGAAGCTCCTTCACGTCTTCTCATGTCATAGCCTCCTGTGGGTGTCTGAAAAGGCCTTAGGAACAAGCCACGGGTAAGGGCCATGCGTAACTCTGTTCCTCCTCTTCTGTTCCAGACTGCTTTCCCCTCATTGACAGTGTAGACCCTCATGGATTCATCTCCTACCGGCTTTTCTCCGCGATGCCACCCGTTACATGGATGGGCACCACGTGAAGGTATTGATTGGGGGCTCTAGAATGACTGGTAACCAGTGTTGGCCAGAAGCGGTCTGAGTGTCATCCAGTGCCTTTGAACTGTGTATAAAATCAAACCAGCTACACCAGTCACATTTAGTATCACTGGGTGGCTGTGTAGGTTCTTGGTTACTATCTGGTCCCTGTTCTGGTCCCTGTTGTGAGTCCAGGTAAGTAAGATGGGCAGGGGATCATAACTTTCAGCCATTCTGTACCAATTAAAATATCAGTGGGGTGGAAGATATACCAGCCAAATGTCGTACCTCTTTCTGTTTTTCCTTCTCTGATCGAGTGCACCCATTGAATCCTCTTGAGCAGCTCTCTTGGTGGGCACGCCTGCAGGAAAGGGTGGCTTTAAAAGGGGGGTGGCACAACTCACACTGTCTTCTGCCTGTCGCTTTGGGCTGCACAGGCACTGGCCCTTTTCCTGCTTTTGCTGTGGGCCCTGTGAGGATCTCCTTCTCAGGCATCTAAAACTTCTAAAGCATCAGTGGCGTAGGAGGTTAAGAGCTTGTGTATCTAATCTGGAGGAACCGGGTTTGATTCCCAGCTCTGCCGCCTGAGCTGTGGAGGCTTATCTGGGGAATTCAGATTAGCCTGTGCTCCTACACCGCCAGCTGGGTGACCTTGGGCTAGTCACAGCTTCTCGGAGCTCTCTCAGCCCCACCTACCTCACAGGGTGTTTGTTGTGAGGGGGAAGGGCAAGGAGATTGTAAGCCCCTTTGGGTGTCCTACAGGAGAGAAAGGGGGGATATGAATCCAAACTCTTCTTCTTCTTCTTCTTGGCCTATTGACACTGTGCCGAGAGCATTGGGAGAGCCTGCCGCATCTGCTTTGTATGTGTAAAAGCACCTCCTGCAGTTGCATCTGCAGGATCTTTGTGAATAGCCACAGACAACCCGTGGAATCTGGGGTCTGGTTCTGTGCTTGCAAAGGGGAAGCTGTGTTAGTCTGTGACAGCAAAACCCAAGGAAGGGAGGTGCGACTTGCAAAAGATCCAATCACAGCAGACTTCGTTAATCTTTAAGGTGCCCCACTGGACATTTGTTTGATTCTGCAAGGCCACAAACATCGCAAAGGATGGCTCCTGAATTTCCTCGTGCTTTTTTTCACCTTCAGTGCAACTCAGATGCTTTACTGGCATTCTCCTCCATCTCATATTCATATTCAGAGAGGAGTCTTGGCTAAAAGGAAACAGGTGTAGGTCTGGTCAGTGCCTCAGTGGGAGATGGCTCCCTCCCCCTCTCAAATTGTGTGTTAGAACATCAAAAGAACCCTGCTGGATCTCATCAATGGTCTAACCCAACATCCTGGTGTTGCTCTAGACGCCGTGGCAGCGAACCTTTGGTACTCCAGATGTTATGGACTACAACTCCCATCAACCCCTGCCAGCATGGCCAATTGGCCATGCTGGCAGGGGCTGATGGGAGTTGTAGTCCATAACATCTGGAGTACCAAAGGTTCGCCACCACTGCCCTAGAGGGCCCACAAACAGGACATAGAGGTCCAGGCCTTCCCATAGAACAGGGGTAGGGAACCTGCGGCTCTCCAGATGTTCAGGAACTACAATTCCCATCAGCCTCTGTCAGCATGGCCATTTGGCCATGCTGGTAGGGGCTGATGGGAATTGTAGTTCCTGAACATCTGGAGAGCCGCAGGTTCCCTACCCCTGCCATAGAATCACAGAGTTGGAAGAGACCCCAAGGGCCATCAAGGTCAACCCCCTGCAATGCAGGAACGCATAACCAGAGCACTGTCAGACGGCCATCCAGCCTCTCTTTAAAAACCTCCAAAGAAGGAGACTCCACCACACTCCGAGGGAGTGCATTCCACTGTCGAACAGCCCTGAACATTAGGGAGTTCTTCCTAATGTTTAGGTAGAATCTCTTTTCCTGCCCCTTGAACCCATCACCCCTGACGTTATCTCCTGGCACTGGGACTCAGAAGTTGCCTTGAATGCTAGGAGGGAAGGCAGAATTGAAATGTTGGGGGGGGGGGGGTGCATTTCCCAAGATCACGATTCACATCATTCAGACCTGGCATTCTGGGAAACAGGGTTGCCCTCAATCTCATGGGCACTTTCTTAGGAGTCAGTCCAGTTCTTCCAAGTCAGTAGTCAAAAGAAGGGGCTAGTTGGGGACGGGGAAGACACTTTCCCAAGGCATCATGGTCCCTGCACAACCAATGGGCCTTTTGGGGGGACTGTTGGTCCCCCCCCCCCGGGTGCTTCCTTGCTGAGGGCATCTCATGGGTATCAGAGCCACCTGGCAACAATGCCTGTGCATCTCTGCAGCTGCACAGAACGTGTGGCCTGCTGTGGTGTGCGAGGAGCTGGAACACCAGATGCGCATCTCCTCCTGTTCCGCAATCTGAGTTCCCTGCGTCTGCCCTCTACAATAGAGGCTGGATGTCTTTGCTGTGAGCCTTCTGCCTGTCTTCACCTCCCATCTGCTGCCCTGGAGCCAGTAGGGTGTCTTTTTCTCTCAATGGCCCAAGCTTGCTGGCTCTGTGTCCTGATTGATGGCAGGTCTTTTGTGTGTGTGTGTTAAACAAAATGGGGGGGGGGGGGAAGGGGTGCTCCCCTCCTTTGGGGAACTTTCCGGCTGCTCTGCAATGTTACTACTATAATTGACCCGCTAAGTGTGTGTGTGTGTGTGTGTGCGCTCCCGTGTGATTTTTTTTTTCCTCCCTAACTTGCAAGTCTTTTGATATAGCAAGACAACTTGCAAGAGAAAGCTTTCAGTGGGTTTGGCACCTGTTGATTTACACCAAGACTCTAGGGGAAGGCATTTCCAAAAGCTGAACCGATCTGTGAGTTGGCCGTGGATACACTGAGATAAATTCTTAAATGCTTGAAGTGGCTGTTATTATTTGTTAATGCTTGTTATTTCTTCATCTAAACTTGTTTTGTGCTGCAGCAGGCACACGACAGAGCTTGCTCCCTCTGCTGATAGATTGTAGAAGTGAAGTTTCTCCCCACTGAGGCAAAGGAAGAAACAAGCTTAAGGCTACAGTGGTGTTGTGGTTGTTCTGTGATTGTGAGGCTGTCACCAGAAAGGCCGTCTGTCAGCTCTGTGTGTGTGTGTGTGCGTGCGTGCGTGCG
Organism: Sphaerodactylus townsendi; assembly: GCF_021028975.2. Lineage (NCBI taxonomy): Eukaryota > Metazoa > Chordata > Lepidosauria > Squamata > Sphaerodactylidae > Sphaerodactylus > Sphaerodactylus townsendi. Next base: position 131,600,836 of record NC_059430.1, on the reverse strand, counting down.
TGCGTCCGTGCGCGCGCACATGAGAAGAGAGACTTTTCAGTGGCAGCCCCATAAGTATGGAATGCCCTCCCCAGGGTCGTGTACCTGACTGGCTCCCTCACTTTCAATCTTCAGGAGGCAGTTGAAGACAGTATTATTTGGAACTCCATTTGAATAATTTAGTTATTATCAATTTGCAGTCCTAACTGGAGGTTTTTTTAAAATTTGTGGTTCTAATGTGTTTTTATTGTTGTTTTATTTATTTATTTTTATGGTAATTTTGGGCAGTCGTTTTATTTCTGTTGGAAACTGTGTTGAGTTCCACAAAGGGAAAAAAACCAGTTTTAAATAAAACAAATAACAAGGACTTTGCCAGTCCTGCAGTACTGGCTACTGCAGTCCACTTTGTATTTTGAAAACTATTTTTGTTTTAAGGGGTAAGGAATGTTTGTACGTTGAGCTCAGATTACTAGATTCCACTAGCCAAGATGCAGTGGAATTAGGGGGGGAGCAGGGGGGTGCATGCTGTGGCCAACGCTACCCCCAAGTAAATCTGAGCTGCCTTCAGAACACAAGGAGGCTTAAATAGCCGTTTGATTGCAAGTCTGCTTTGCTGCTGGTTTTTAAAAGGGGTTTTATGTTTGCTTGAGGGAATCCGGTGACGTGGTCCCCAGAGATAAGCCTCAACCCAACAAGCGGGCAAAAATGGCCCGGGAAAGGGATCTCCTTTGGCTGCAGTGCACCGGTCTCCTCTGCAGCTGTCATCCTCTCTCGCCTGCCTCTGGGCATCCTCCTTCTCTCCTCAGGACATCTCCTGCTTGAACAGGGAGCCTGCCAAGGTGGTGGTGGTGGACTGCAAGAAGGAGGCTTTCCGCCTGCAGCCCTTCAACGGTTTGGGGCTGAAGAAGTGGGACGGGAACTCTGACGACCGGACACTGTTTGACCTCGCTGCCTTCTTGAAGAGTAAGGAGAGAGGGCCGGGGGATGGGGTGGGGTTGGGCAGCCCACGGGGGCATTGTAGGATCCATATCCTGGCAGCTCCATACAGAAGGCTGCGTGGCATTGATGGGCCGCACAGTGCGTCTCCCCAGTCACATTACGCAGACGCGGGGTCAGACTCCTGGGGTGCCTTCTGTCTCCGTTTGTAAACGCAGCAAGTTTCTAGTTCTTATTTTTTTATGCTGTCCAGAGCCCTTTGAGGGTAGGGCGGTATACAAATCTCAGTGATTGATTAATTAATAAGCAAGCTTGAGCAGGTGCAGACAGGTGAAATCTCAGAGGACAACCAAAGGGGAATTGAGAGAAGCTCCCCTAAGCTGGCGCAGGGCAGGGCTGGGGAGATTGAAGGCGGGTTCTCTGCAACTCCTTGTTCCTCCCCATGACTGAAGCACGAAAAAGCCAATAACCCAGGATTGCAGGCATTACCCGATTTGCAGCAACAGTTTCAGTGCCTTCAGTCCTGCCTCTTGGGCATATTTTCTTGCCACGGCAGCATTCTAAAATCCAGAGCATCCTTGGGGTTGCCAACTTCCAGCTGGTGACCGGAGACCTGCTGGAATCACAACTCGTTCCCTGTTCTGGTTCAATCATGCCATGTCTCCCGGGCAGGACGTGGGATCCCCTTTCCCGTCTCCCTCCTCCTTGCCTGTTTTTGCTGTAGTTCCATTTCCCAAGCAAAGCCCAATCTGCTTATTAGGTGCCTGCTTGCTGTTGCCCTCCACATCCCTGGGAAGGCAGCGTGGGTCGCTTTGACGAAAGGGAAGGCTGCACTGTCTCTGGACCGTGGGACTGGGGGTAGCCCAACTCCCCTTAGAGACTGGTGTTCAGGGGTGATGTTGTGTGATGAGGAGGGGCAAGATGTGGGCACAATGGAAGGTGTTCAGGCGCTTATCCTTTCGTAATGGCAACAGAAGCCCAAATGCTTTTCCCTGGTGCTGTTTCAGAATAGAGAAATCATCTGAATACAGAGTCTTGTTATTGAACGTGGCCCTGATCTGCAAAAGGGCTTGTGCTGTTTGGCAGGCCACCAGTCCTGAACGCGTCCCTCTTCTTTAACCAACAGCCATTGCCTTGAGTGGGGTGGATGACGTCCGGTCGGTGCTGGAGAACTACTCTATGGAAGAGGACCCGCTGGAGGCATTTAAGCGCAGGCAGTCCCAGCTGGAGCAGGTAAGTATGCGCTTCTGGTCCCTCCTAATGGGAGACCTGGGGGGCGGGAGGGCTAGGGGGCAGACTGGAGCAGATTCCCCGGCAGTGCTGCTGTAAGAAGCCACCCCTGGGTAGGGTCAGAACGCTGGGCTGTCTAGGCAGGACTGGTTTTCCTGGCCCATGTAAGGGGCATCACTGGGCACAGGGGATTCTTGCAGAGACTGAGCTCTTGCAGAGACTGAGCTCTTGCAGAGACTGAGCTCTTTGCAGAGACTGAGCTCTGGAGGGAACGGAGAGGCAGGCATCGGACCAGGAACAGGGAAAAGACCCGAACTTTGAATCTTCAGTATTCCTTAACACTGCGTGGTGTTTGGTGCGGCTTGAGGAGTTTCCTGTGTATTGTTGCAGCAGTGATTGCAACAGCTCCGCCAAGTCGGCCCGTGCTGTCCCAGTTGTTGGAAAGGCTAGCCCAGGGGTGTCCAACTCTGGGGCTTCAGATGTTCATGGACTACCATTCCCTTCAGCCCCTGCTGGCATGGCAATTGTAGTCCGTGAACACCTGAAGCCCCAGAGTTGGACACCCCTGGGCTAGGACCATCATGGCTTCCCTGAAGTTGCCTTGCCAGTTTTTGGCAAGAACAGGAGTCAAAACAGGCTGCCTGGACATGTAGCGGTTAGTGTTGCCTCATCCACCCTAGCTCAAGGCAGGGGGCCGTCTTTACAAAGATCAAATGGCAGCCAAGCCCAAGAGTTGTTAGCCCAGCACTGGGGGTTTCCCAAGTTCTGCCTCAGAAGTCCCAGCAGTGGGGTCAGAGTCTCCTGCTCAGCTGCTTTGGGGCTCTCCAGGCACGTGGAGGGATGTGGCTGGGCTGGGCAGGGGGAGAGCAAGGGCTGAGTGGGCCCGTGGATGATGCCGGGTCCTCCGTGTGCCTGTTTCCCAGGAGGAGCAGCAGCGTCTCTCGGACCTCTCCCAGCAGAAGAAGCAGCAGCTCTTCTTGGGCTCCTTGACCAGCCGGCTGTGGCCTCGCTCCAAGCAACAGTGATGCAGGCAGCCTCCGGTCCAACCTCACCCTCCGTAACAGACTTCTTGGCTGCTCCGGACCCTTTCCTGGCGTGGACCCTGTCCTCTGCAGAAGCCAGTAAGGCAGGGAGCTCATGGACTCTGGCCAAAGGCAACCCAAACCAGGGCCACCAGAGCTGGCCCTACAGCTGCCCCAGCCCTGCAGAGGCCGAGAGAGCTGCGTTCAGAACCCAGCCCTTTCCCAAGCCCTCTGGAAAGAGAGCCCCGCCAGAAGAGGATCAAGGACAGCCTGCCGGACCACTTCCCTTTGGAGCCGGGCCAAAGAAAGGGGGAGGGGAGGGGTGCTGCTCCGAGATTGGGCTTGCCCACATCCGCATCATGTCCCCTTCAGACTCCAGGTCACACTGCTCTTCTGTTGGACGCAAACGAAAACAAATGTTGGACATACTCTGAAATAAATGGCCCTCTTTCTAGCAGTGGCGTCTGCAGAGTTGACCCCTGTTTTTGTGCAAGTGGCAAAGGGGAGGGAGTGAAGAGAGAAATGGCAGGATTTAGGGGGTGGGGGGGTGAAAAGCTGCGTTGGCAAAAACTGGCATTTCCAGCGCATCCGTGAGTTAAAACGGAGCTCCCCCCTTCATTCCTCCCCCCTCCCCCCGCACGTTGGTGCAGGGAGCGCCTGCTGGCCTTCATCCTGTGTCCAGAGTCAAGTCGGATGTCAACAGGAAAGTCGGCCAGCTGGAAGACCGGGAGGGGAGGAGAAGGAACCTTTGTCGAGAGGAGCGCTATGCAGGGCGGAGAGAGTGGACAAGTAACTTTTTCTCTCTCCCCAAACGCTCGTGGAACTTGAAGGCATCCCGTGAACCTGATGGGACAGACAAAAGGAAATACTTCTTTACATAGCGAGTGTTTGAAACGTGGTATTTGCTGCCAGAGGATTTAGTGAAGGCCACAGGCATAGATGGCTTTAAAAGGAGGTTGCAGATTCACAGAGGAGCGGTCTATCAGTGGGTGACTGAGGGGAACCTCCACAATCAGAGGTAGTCAACCTCTGAATCCCAGTGAAAGGATATAACATCAGGGAGGGGCTCGGCCTTTCTGCCCCGTTGTTGGACCTTCAGAGGACCTGGCTGGCCACTATGCAAGGCAGGAGGCTCAACTGGATGGGCCTCCCTGGTCTGATCCAGCAGGGCTCTTCTGATGTTGGGGTGCTGTGTGGTTTCCAGGCTGCATGGCCGTGTTCTAGCAGCATTCTCTCCTGACGTTTCGCCTGCATCTGTTTCGCCTTCAGCCCGGAAACCACACAGCACCCCAGTGATTCCGGCCGTGAAAGCCTTCGACAATACATCTTCTGATGTTCTTGGCTTCTCTTAAACCAGGCAGTATTCTTTTCCTACTCTTGAGTGTGGGGGTCTGTTTTTCAGTGGCAGGGCATGCAGCTTTGTGAATGGGGGGGGGGGTTATATTAAAATCTGGCATTCAAGAGCACCCTCTTGTACTGCAGGGACCCATTCTGCCCTGTTCCCCTATCCAGGAGCGTGGCTGAGAGCTGGGTGTGGCAGCACAGACTCCAAAAGGTTGGGGCTGGCCAGGACATTTCCATGTGTGCAAGCGTGCATTTCCCTTTCCCAAACGTGGCTGAGGGCCCACACTTGCAGGGGATGCGTGGGCAGAGTGTGGTTTCTTGCTGGCTGCTGCCTCTGCCCAGTGGCGGCTCCCCACGGTCTCCAGCATGAGGCCACGTCAAGTTTCCCTCCTTTCCCAGGGCCGAGACACATGTTGCCCTAAATCCCTTCAGACGGTGGGGTTGAAATCTTTTCATTTCTGCCCATAAAGAAGTCCCTTGTGTTAAGTTTTCCCATCTATGAAATGGGCACCAGCTGTGTGTGTGTGTGTGTATTTGTGTCTATCCTGAGGACCAAGTGAATAGTAATTGTAAATAATTCACATGTTGGAAGTGTGGTTTAAGTGTGGTTTAGCATAATTCACTTGTTGGAAGTGCGGTTTACCCACAAATTCTGCCTCCTGCCTTTTGCAGCTTCCTGAAGCAACAAGTGCCAAGTGGCCCAGGCTAGCCAGATCTTGGAAGCGAAAGAGGATTGGCCCAGGTTACTATTTGGGTAGGAGACCACAAAGAAATTCCAAGATCAACATCTCTTTCCTTGACCTGGGTGGGCCAGGCTAGCCAGATCTCAGAAGCTAAGCAGGGTTGGCCCTGGGTGGGAAACACTCACGCATGCGCACACACACACCCCTTCCTGGAAGTCCCGGGTTGCTACTCCGAGGCAGGCAATGGCAAAACCACCTCTGACCATCACGTAACCTTAAAAGCCCTGCAGGGTAGCCATGAAGCACCTGCACTTGATGGCATTTTCCTCCACCACCGCCTGGTGACTCATGAATACCCATTTTTCTTACAGGCTCCCCATTTATTTCAGGATTGCCAGGACACATTATTGGCTGCTGTTTCTTCCCTTCCCTACCTTATTCTTTTTAGAAAGAATGCAAGGGGGAAAAAGACATTTCCCGACAGGAACTGAATCCAGATCTTTCCCACGCGCCCCCCCTTCTCCTCTCCCTTTCCCAAAGAAAATGCATTTCCAGGCTGTCTGTGGTGGTTGTAGCAGAAAGGAGGAAAGGAATAAACAGCTGGGGGCGGGGGAGAGAGAGCAGTGTTTATGTTCTAAACAGGATGTGAGTCTTCAAGGATGCAGCCATTCCTTCTGCTTGCTTTCTAAGCGCAGGTTATGTGGCAGCGACGGTTTCCCTTTATTGCCAAAAAAAGAGAGAGAAATGGGTGGTGGAGGTGCCTGAACCGGGCAGTCTGCCCTGTGTTAGGGTTGAATCTTCAAAACTCTGCCTAAGTCTTCAGTAGTAGTAAAGCCTTTATTGGCATTGTAAATTACAATAAAACATTTATCAATTTAAAAACTAGAATGCATCAAATATATACACATACAAGTTGTTCCCATGAGTTATGTTTGTAATTCCAGCTCTTATCAATATAAAGCCCAAACATGATCACCAAAAGCTACAATCCACAAGTGCTTACTTTTTTAGTTCATATAAAAAGTGACACCTGATAATGAGACTGCAACATCTTTTTAGAAGTCCTCCGCACTTGCTTGGGTTTGGTTATCAGGGGTCTTAGGTTGGTTTCTAAAAGAACTGTTTCCCGACATATTAAGAAGTGGGCTGATTGTAAAGTGTTACAGATTTCCAAATCTAGCATGGGATAAATGATACTACTAGTTAGGAAAAAATACACAGTGAGCTGAAACATAAATCTTCAGTTCCTAAGCTCAATTGGTAGACACAGAATACCAGTAGTCATTAAATAATGTGGCCAGCAGTATTGATATATTCATAGTAAATAAAAGGCCCCCCGGGAGCACAACAAGTACATTCTACTGAGTCATACACAGTAATAGGGAAAACTACGTCATGAATTAACTTGATTTTGGTTGCCAGTGACACATCGTTCAAGTAAGAATCTTCTCTAGCTCCTTCATAGCTGCCTTTCCCAGCCACAATCTCCTTCTGAACATCAGATTAGGATTTGGAAAACGTTGGTTCAGAATTGGTCATAAGAACTAAAATAACTAAACGTAGGTTATCATGCTTAACTAATGCTCTTTCTCACCAAGAGATGGCAGGAGATTGATGAATTAATCCACCATTTCCTGCACCTTCTTTTTTTCTAGAATGTTCCACTTGGGTCCTACTGCCTTGGTGGCAGAACTAGGTAAGCACTGGGACCCAAGCGGAACATTCTAGAAAAAAGAAGGTGCAGGAAATGGTGGATTAACTCACAAATTTCCTGTCACCTTTAGTTGAGAAAGAGAGTAGAGTAGTCCCAGCAGCTCAGATGCTCAGGAATCCAGCCTCTATCAGCTTACCATGGCCAATTGGCCATGCTGACAGAGGCTGATGGGAATTGTAGTTCCTGAACATCTGGAGAGCCACAGGTTCTCACTCCCCGGTATAGAGAAGCAGGAGTAGGAACCTCTTGCGGCTCTCCAGATGTTCAGGAACTACAATTCCCATCAGCCCTACCAGCATGGCCAATTGGCCATGCTGACGAAAACTGATGAAGTCTGAATTCTAATCTAAGGTCTATTAGGAAGAAAAGACTGCGTCCTGCCGACCTAACCCGTGTTTTCTTTCCCCCCCCACAATCCTTCCAGTCCTCCTTGCCTGTCTGCCCCTCCCCCCAAAATCCCGGTGTTGCCAAGGTCTGGGCTCATTGCTTCCTGTTTGGTGTGTAATAATGGATCCATTTCCTGAACCTTTTGACATGACCTCACCCTTGGCTTGCTGTTCTATGTCCCGCCTGCCTTCCCCAGTCTAATTTGAGTGATGCAGTGTTTTCTGGTAATATTTCCTGAATGGGCCTTTCAGCAAAAGTGAACCAGAGTCTTGGGGCACCCAAGGAGGCTGCAAAGTTTTCTTTCTAGCATGCATCGACAGAGTGGCTTCTAGTCTGCAGAAGCATCTGGTTAGTGGTTCGAGTAACCTTGAGATTTTCCTGTTTTTGCTGCAAGATGCATGTGGATAATCTTAACAATGTTCACAACTTGAGGACTACCGCTTGTTGGGCCCTGATTTTCAAGAGAACCTAGTCCAGTGGTGGTGAACCTTTGGCACTCCAGATGTTATGGAGTACAATTCCCATCAGCCCCTGCCAGCATGGCCAATCGGGGGTGATGGGAATTGTAGTCCATAACATCTGGAGTGCCAAAGGTTCACCACCACGGAACTAGTCAATCCCAGAATTCCAGTCTGGGATTCCTTAAAAAGCAGATCAGGAATAATAAGCCGTTCATCCAGAAAGACCGCTTTCCCCCAAATACATACCTTGTAGGTCCACGCAGTGGGTTAGGTAGTAAGATTGTGCTGCTTGCATGGATTACCCTAGATTCCTCCGCTAGCCTCAGCGTTTCCTTGGCAGATGCGCCGTGTTCTTTGGCAGACCAGTCCCTGAAGATATCGTGCCTTGGATGATTTTGTATTCAACGTTGACTACCTTTGCAACCTGCCTTGAGCCTTTTCAGTCACTGAAAGCCAGTATGATGTAGTGTTAGATTGTCAGACTCTGTGTATGTGCGTGCGTGTGTGCGTGTGGGAAGTGCTGTCAAGTTGCTTCTGACTGATGGCAACCCTCCGAATCAACGTTCTCCAAAACATCCTATCCTGAACAGTTTCTCAGGTCTTGCAAGAGAGTTGTGGCTTCCCGTACAGAGTCAATCTGTCTCATGCCGGGTCTTCCTCTCTGCCGGCTGCCTTCAACTTTTCCTAGCACGATTGTCTTCTTCCAGTGAGTTTTTTCTTCACACAATGTGACCAAAGTACAGGAGCCTCAATTTAGTCATTTTAGCTTCTAAGGACAGTTCAGGCTTGATTTGGTCTAGACCCTACTGATTTGTCTTTTTGGCAGTCCAGGGTGTTCCTAATTCTTCTCCAACACCATATTTCAAAGAAAGCTATTGTCTGCCTGTCAGATTTCTTCATTGCCCATGTTTCACACCCATAAATATTATGGGGATTGGAATATTATGGCATGAATTAACTTGATCTTGTATTGTTGAAGGCTTTCACGGCGGGATTCAACTGGTTTTGGTGGATTCTCCGGACTGTGTGACCGTGGTCTGGTGGATCTTTTTTCTAACATTTCACCTGCATCTGTGGCTGGCATCTTCAGAGGTGCATCACAGAGGGAAGTCTGTTACAACAGATACACCTCTGAAGATGCCAGGCACAGATGCAGATAAAACGTTAGGAACAAGATCCACCAGACCATGGCCACACAGCCCGGAAAACCCACCAGAACCAACTTGATCTTAATAATCTTTTCTTAATAATCTTTTCTAGATCCTTCATAGCTGTGCTTCCCAGCCTTTTGAGCATCAGACCAATATTTGGGAACGTCAGACTCGGAATTTTCCCTAGAAGCTAAGATAAATCAACTGAGGCTATCCTACTTTTGTAGAAGACAAAACTCTGAAAATGAAAGAAATGCTAGGGGGGAAATGAAGGCAACAGGAAAAGAGGAAGAAAAAGAAAAAAAACAGATCTCCAGTCAAGGAAGTCATGACAGTCAGTCTGCAAGACCAGAGCCAGGCTGTAAATGGGAGGAAGTTTGGGAGGTCATTAATTCATAGGGTTGCCCAAAGTCAGAAGAAGAAGAGTTTGGATTTATACCCCACCTTCTGTCCTGTAAGGAGACTCAAGGTGGCTGACAAGCTCCTTTCCCTTCCTCTCCCCACCCCAGACACCTGGTGAGGCAGGTGAGGCTGAGAGGACTGTGACTGGCCCAAGGTCACCCAGCAGGAATGTGGGAGTGCGGAAACACACCTGGTTAAGAGTCCACTGCTCAGGTGGAGGAGTGGGGAATCACACCCAGTTCTCTGTTTTAGAGTCCACTGCTCTTAACCACTACACCACGCTGGCTCTCGGCGTTCAGAAACCTGTTGATGACATTTCACACACACACCTCCAGATCCCCACTCTCCCGTGGAAATTCACTTTAAAAGTTTGCCGTTGAGGACAAAAGGGCAGAGGGAACTAGGTAAGCTGCTTTGAGTCCTAATTGAGGAGAAAGACGGCCTGTAAATGAAGTAAATAAATCACTGAAAGGCAAGCAACAACTGCCTAACCAGTGGTGGCGAACCTTTGGCACTCCAGATGTTATGGACTACAATTCCCATCAGCCCCTGCCAGCATGGCCAATTGGTTGCTCAAATTGTAGTCCATAACATCTGGAGTGCCAAAGGTTCGCCACCATGGGCCTAAATGGTAAACATTTGTGACAATTGCAGAGAGGGTTTTGGTGTTGCGCGAAGCAGGCAAGTAGACATTGTGGACGTTTAGAAACAGTGTGGTGGGCTCACACACACACCAGTTTCCCCTGGTTTTGATCTCGGCTACCACAACCTTCCTCAGGCTCCCCCCACCCCAATCCCCAGGAATTTTCCAACCAGGGATTGGCAACCAGGGCAGATCTAAGCCTGGCCGGGGCCTCACCTAGTGACTTGAGGAAACCCCCAGGCCAGGCCAGGAGCTCTGGGCAAGAAGGGTGGGAGATGGCTGCCGGAAAGATAAATAAATGGACAGAGAAGAACTTGCCGCCGGGGCTCTCAAGAGCAGGAAGCGCAGGGGACAGCCGTGTCTGGAGCTGCCCATTGCGGTGGGTGGAAATGGCTTTTATTTGCTTAGAAAACACACTTCTTTTTTTGCTACTATAATGTGTTCTCCTCACCCCCCTCCCCGAAAGCCTGTAGCCCCTGGCGGGGGACGAGTCGGAGACAAAAACCTGGCATTTCCTTCCATTCATGCTTAGCTCCAGGCTGGGTCTGTTGACCACGTGGGTCTCCCGCACTGCACACTCCGGCCCGAGCACCCTGCTTCCCCACCCCACATGCCTGAGGCGGCCGTGGACTGCAGGTTGTGTTTCTGAGGTCCAGCTAGTCCAGTGGCTCAGCAGCACAGCATCTGTTGGGCATGCAGGAAGTCCCAGGTTTGATCCCCAGCATTTCCAGTCAACACAAGTCCACAAAGTTCATGTTAAGAAAGAAGCAGCAGTGGCATAGGAGGTTAAGAGCTCGTGTATCTAATCTGGAGGAACCGGGTTTGATTCCCAGCTCTGCCGCCTGAGCTGTGGAGGCTTATCTGGGAGTCTAACAGATTACAGCTTCGCGCACTCCCACACACGCCAGCTGGGTGACCTTGGGCTAGTCACAGCTTGTCGGAGCTCTCTCAGCCCCACCCACCTCACAGGGTGTTTGTTGTGAGGGGGGAAGGGCAAGGAGATTGTCAGCCCCTTTGAGTCTCCTGCAGGAGAGAAAGGGGGGATATAAATCCAAACTCTTCTTCTTCTCTACCTAAAACAGGGGTGTCCAACTCTGGCGCTTCAGATGTTCATGGACTACAATTCCCATCAGCCCCTGCTGGGGCTGATGGGAATTGTAGTCCATGAACATCTGAAGCGCCAAAGTTGGACACCCCTGACCTAAGACCTTAGTATGCAGCTGTCAGTGTGGGCAGTGCTGACCTGGGTGGAGCCACGGCCTGGCACAGAATGAAGCAGCTTTTGTGTTCAAAGTTCCAGATTTTCAGGCAAGCCCCAGTTGATAACATAGAGCAGTGGTGGCGAACCTATGGCACGGGTGCCAGAGGTGGCACTCAGAGCCCTCTCTGTGGGCACTCGCAAACAGAGTGCCCCCCCCCCCCATCTAGGCTGGCCTGGGCCGCTGGGCTCAATTATTAGCATTAAACCTAAGACCTAGTTTTGGAGAAGTAGTGTAGGTAACCCTGTTAAGCGCTGTTAAACCCCACTGATTTTCATGTGAAGAACTAAAGCACGATTCTTTACCAGGGAGTAAGCTCAGTTGCTGGCAATGGGCTTGCTTCTGAGTAAACCCTCCCAGGGTCGTGATTCACCCATTGGAAGAGTTGCACGGTTGCTTCAAAGCAAAGCCACCAACTACCACCAAGCTTACTCCTAAGTAATGCATGCCTCGGAGCCAACCATTTTTCCTAAACTAAAACCTCAGTATTCAGGTTAAATCGCCGTGTCGGCACTTTGCGATAAATAAGTGAGTTTTGGGTTGCAATTTCGGCACTCGGTCTCGAAAAGGTTCGCCATCACTGTCATAGAGATTCTTTTATTTGTTATCATTCACGAACAAGATTTTTTCACCCTGCCTTTCTACGCTCATGGGGGCCACTGAGGTGGCTAAGCAATTAAAAACATCCAAATTAACACCTCATCTCAAAAGCCATTAAAACCAGCTCAAATGTATCATTAAAACAAGTTGTATATATCATTAAAAGTGTAGTGCCTGAGCACACTTAGAGCGCCTTCCTTAGCATGCCCACCACTGGAGTCCCGAGGCAAAACACACACACACACACACTTGAATGTTTTCCAAGCTGTATCTTCTCCCCCTGCTGCGTGCTAATGTCAGAAAAAACAGAGTCGGGAGGGAGAAAAGAGAGCTGTAAATTTCTGGGGAACACCCAGTGGTGATAGCTCAGCCTCCAGGGGACCTGTTTTTGAAAGCTGGTGCCTCAAGGAAGAATAAATCAACACTTCAGAAACCGCATGAGCATCCCTCTTTTGGGGGTGGGGGAAAGTGAGGAGGGGGGCTCAGTTCTCCATCAATCAGTATCCCCGTCTCCTCCTTTCACAGGGCTGGGCTGTGCACAAGGCCTTTTCAACACTGAAATGGGGTGGCCAGAAACCCCTCTTCCTCCTTTTTCCTCTCCTATGACTGAAGAAGGAAACGCACTTTGCACGCACTCAGACGAGCTGATGTCTTTTGTTTCACTCAGGAGTGAATTGAGCAAATGCCATCACAGCCTTTGATGGGAAGGAGGGTTTTGTAAGTGATATTGGTGTAACCCCCATGCTCAGAATGGGTTGACCCAGTAAGGGGTGGAGACTCAAAGCAGCAAGAGGCTGCAGAGCTCATGTAATTTGGAGGAGACAAGGCTACCAGACTCGGACCTTGATTTCTATAAGCCCTTAACACCTTGTTAAGGGTTTCTTTTTTGTGGTTGTAATGGGTGAGAGTTCTCCTGGAAACCTTCATCATGTTGAATCCTGTTCATCAAGCCCTTGGAGTCTTCAGGAGCCAACCCACTTGCAAAGAAGAATTGGACTT